>NC_045170.1:4747682-4752682 GCF_900700415.2 Clupea harengus | reverse complement strand
TAAACTCTGTTCATGTACCTAAACTCTTTTCCTGTAGCTAAACAGTGTCCCTGTAGCTAAACTGTGTCCCTGTAGCTAAACAGTGTCCCTGTAGCTAAACTGTGTTCCTAAAGCTTAATTGTGTTCTGAAAACTAAACTGTGTCCCTAAAGCTAAACTGTGTCCCTGTATCTAAACTGTGTCCCTGTAGCTAAACTGTGTCCCTGTAGCTAAACTGTGTTCCTAAAGCTTAATTGTGTTCTGAAAACTAAACTGTGTTCCTAAAGCTAAACTGTGTTCCTGTAGCTTAACTGTGTTCCTAAAACTAAACTGTTTTCCTGTAGCTAAACTGTGTTCCTAAAGCTAAACTGTGTTCCTCTAGCTAAACTGTGTTCCTAAAGCCAAACTGTGTTCCTGTGGTTAAACTGTGTCCCTAAAGCTAAACTGTGTCCCTGTAGCTAAACTCCTGTAGAGCTCCGTTCCTGTAGAGCAAGCTGCTAACCAGTGGGGCAAAGTGTTAACAATTATGCCATGGGTACGATGCCCAGAGAATGTACTGTGGGTCTGTGCTACACTGTAAGGCGCTTTGGATAACAATATTGCTGAGTTAGTGAATTTAAATGTTGTAAGGGAGTCCAGGTATTTCTGATTTCCTAACGCAAGCACACACAGGCAGAAACCAGCTGAAGGGGGGCGGGGGAGGGCATAAAAAAGCATAAAACAGAGCTGAAATGAACTGAATATGAACAAACAAGCATCACTGTGAATTACAATCACTGTCTGTTGAGGTCTCTGGTTTTGTCTGAAGAAATGTGATGGGGATGCAGCTATGCTGAACCTCAACGCTCTGGTGGTTGCCAGAGTCTGCGGGCTCTGTCTGAGAGGGATAACTGTCCAAGAACTCATTCCATTAACATAACCAAGCATAGTGACTGTAAAACTCTTCTGTTGTTGCTAATGGTGATGATGATGCTGCTGCTGCTGCTGTTGCTGCTGCTGCTGCTGCTGCTGATGATGATGATGATGAGGGGAATTCATTGCATACCCCATAACTTCGACATTTAAATTCAGTAAACAAACAAATGAAATAAGGCATCTATGCCACAACAGAGAGGGACACAATGGGTTCCATGTGCTATTCATAAGCGTAATAAAAAAAAATACACAAAAGATATTTGAGCTTGGCCTGGGTGTAGCCGTACACACACACATACTCTCAAGCCCACACTATTCTTATTTTCCTTTGTTTGATCTCATTTCATTGATAAAACAACACCGGAGCAGTACAAGGACATCACTGCAAATTCTTCCTCTACACTAATTGTCATATGTGTGGAAAGGACAAAACACATCACGACAATGCAGGACTGAAAGACACTCCAGCCGACCGTGACCAAAACAGGCATCCGAATCACTGCAGTGTTTGTAATTCAATTACACACTATAACCAAACAATCAGCCGCTACCAAACTCAGAACACACACGCACACACACACACACACACACGCACACACGCACACACACACACACACACACTCTCAGAGCACACACACGCACACACACACACACACACACAGACACATACACACACACACACACACACACGCTCAGAGCACACACGCACACACACACACACACACACACACACTCTCAGAGCACACACGCACACACACACACACACACACAGACACATACACACACACACACACACACACGCTCAGAGCACTGACACTCGCTGGCCGCCTCACAGTTTGGGCCCCAAGCAGCAAAGCATTGTGGGATAGGACACATGGAAGTGTGTATGGCTGAGATTCGACCGCAAGCACAGCGTCCCACAGAGTTAATAGACTCGGAGTCATGGTTGGATGAGAAAAGGACGAGCAGTTTTGAACTCAAGTGGAGAGAGAGAGAGAGAGAGATAAAGAGAGAGAGGGAGAGAGAGAGAGGGGGAGAATTAATGTCTCTGAAATATCCTGATGCTACAGAGTTTTAGTTCAGTTTTAATGAATTAAATAATTCCATTTCCTAATTCCACTGGATACATATCCTTTATAATAAGTACAGAATGGAATTACAGAACATGTTTAGTATGCTCTTAACACCTTGAATATTTCTCAAAACGTATTATGTCATTATGTCATGTGTGAACGAATTATGTGTGAATGAATCATGTGTGAACGACTCATATGTGAATGACTCATGTGTGAATGAATCATGTGTGAACGACTCATGTGTGAATGACTCATGCTTGAACGAATCATGTGTGAATGATTCACGTGTGAATGACTTATATGCTTACATTCACACTTAACTTTCCTTCTGTTCCTCAAGACTAGCAGCCATCAGGGATACAAACGCTTGGTTGTCTCTGGCAACGGTCTGGCATTCGTATCACAGAAATAACAGCTCTCCAAACACCTTGATTAACCAATCAGAATCAAGTATTACAGAGGCCTGTAATTATTAATTAAACTGTAGAATAGCATAAGGATATCTCAACGGAAACGTACACAGTCTCTCTAAGACGGTATTTGAATAGTGTGTGTCCCACCCACCAAACAAACAAAAAAGGGTCAAAAAGTCGTCCCACAGTTATGCAGTCCCTCCTCCCCCTTCTCTCTCTCCTCTTCTGTTCAGCGCTGTGGGCTATAGAGCCAGAGCCAAGGATCAGTGAAAAAGTCACAGTCTTTACACGTAGCTGCTAGATGAACGTGGGCTCTCTGCGTTTCCAAGAAGAACACTGTATCATTGTGAAACTGAGAGAGAAATGTATTCCGCACTTTTGCAAAGCTTCGTGTCTCGTACTGTCTTTTTGTATCGAAGGCGCTGTACAAGTGAGCTTGTCTTGCTCCACATACTTCCTAAGCTGCCGCCTCAGAGAAACACCCTGAAGTGGTGGTGCACTGTAACGGAGGTTATCTTCCCCTCGCTGTTTCACTCTGCATTGTGTTTGTTTAAGAAGGACACAGCCACCGACCTGATGTTCACACGTTTATTGCTGCTTCCTGATACATGCAAATGACGAACATACAATCCGTTGGACAGAGTTAGCAAGACGCTCAGCTCCTCTGTCTTATACATTCGAAGAAAGAGCTAACACGTGCACAAAACACACAAGTGCAAAACGTGACCCACCTGATACATGCAAATGACGAACATAAAATCCGTTGGACAGAGTTAGCAAGACGCTCAGCTCCTGTCAATACAAATCAGGCAAGCCACTTAAAACAGTATGCACAAAACAAGCTCACATGTAGGCTAGCTAACTCGCTAGTGTGTGTCTGCAGGACGTGTACCTACCTCTGTCTTATACATTCGAAGAAAGAGACAGAGGAAAGGAAGAACCCAGAGACAACCTCTCAATCACACCCACTTCAAAAGTCTGTCTGACTACCCTCCTGAGATGAACCCCCAGCTCACCAGGGGAGTGTCTGGATAGTGTGTGTTTGTTTGTGTGTGTGTGTGTGCGTGCGTGCGTGCGTGCGTGCGTGCGTGCGTGCGTGCGTGCGTGCGTGTGTGTGTGTGTGTGTCGGGTGAGGAGGTGTCAGAGTTAGCCAGGACTGCTCCTGCGCCTGCTGCTTCAGTGTTTAGCTGTCTGGAGGACTCATTGTGGAGGAGTGATGGGAGTAAGGTCACACTGGTTGTGTGTGCGTGTGTGTGTGTGTGTGTATGTGTGTGTGTGTGTGTGTGTGTGTGTGTGTGTGTCGGGTGAGGACTCATTGTGGAGGAGTGATGGGAGTAAGGTCACACTGGTTTTGTGTGTGTGTGTGTGTGTGTGTGTGTGTGTGTGTGTCGGGTGAGGGCCCCAACCCATCCACAGGAACAGTTTCTCAAGGACTGTACAAAACAGCACAGCCGTCTATGAACTGGCATTGTGTGTGTGTGTGTCTGTGTGTGTGTGTACACACTGGCATTGATATCTGTTTATCGTTTATCATTGAGTAATAGTCTAACTTGTGTATATCGTGAGTAATAGTCTAACTTGTGTACGTATATCATGTGTAATAGTCTAACTTGTGTATATCTTCTGTAACCGTCTAACTTGTGTATATCGTGTATAATAGTCTAACTTGTGTATATCGTGTGTAATAGTCTAACTTGTGTATATCATCTGTAACCGTCTAACTTGTGTATATCGTGTAAAATAGTTTAACTTGTGTACGTATATCATGTGTAACAGTCTAACTTCTGTATGTCATCTGTAACCGTCTAACTTGTGTATATCGTGTATAATAGTCTAACTTGTGTATATCGTGTATAATAGTCTAACTTGTGTATATCGTGTAAAATAGTTTAACTTGTGTACGTATATCATGTGTAACAGTCTAACTTCTGTATATCTTGTATAATAGTCTAACTTGCGTATATCGTGTGCAATAGTCTAACTTGTGTATATCGTGTATAATAGTCTAACTTGCGTATATCGTGTGCAGTAGTCTAACTTGTGTATATCATCTGTAACAGTCTAACTTGTGTACATCATGTGTAATCAATGATGGACAATATTTCTGATACATGTATTGAAAAAAGTGTATATTTGAAATACAACATAGCCTTTTTGTAACTAGAGATGCATTTCCGCAAGAAAATGCGAAGTGTGATTGCTCAACAGCAGCAGAGAATCGTCAACCTTGCCAGGCCAACAACAGATTATCCAGCCGTAACGCTGATTATTATAATTACATAATCTGGAACACATGATCGTACAGCACACAGTGGGCTTCATGATCAATTAAACAGTATACAAAGTGAGTTGCTTTATGATCAATTAAACAGTATTCAAAGTGAGTTGCTTCATGATCAATTAAACAGTATTCAAAGTGAGTTGCTTCATGATCAATTAAACAGTATTCAAAGTGAGTTGCTTCATGATCAATAAAACAGTATTCAAAGTGAGTTGCTTCATGATCAATTAAACAGTATTCAAAGTGAGTTGCTTTATGATCAATAAAACAGTATTCAAAGTGAGTTGCTTTATGATCAATTAAACAGTATTCAAAGTGAGTTGCTTTATGATCAATT
>NC_045170.1:4740182-4742682 GCF_900700415.2 Clupea harengus | reverse complement strand
GTACTGTGTAAAGAGAGCTCTTTGGGTTTTTGGGAAGATCTTGAAAACAGCAGAACCTCGGCCATGTTGTTCCATGGCTGACGCCATTCCGGCGAGTGCCAGCATTAGGGAAGAGATCTAACCGCCTGCATCACACGCCAGCACTCCGTGCTAACATGGGCCTAGTTCCTTACCTCTCTCTATCCTTCTCTCTCTCTCTCTCTCTATCCTTCTCTCTCTCCCTCTCTTTGGCTGCTAACATGGGCCTGCTTCACTGCCTCTCTCTCTCTGGCTGCTACCACGGACCTGGTTACATGCTCTCTCTCTCTTTCTTTCCTCTCTCTTTCTCTCTCTTTCCTCTCTCTCTCTCCCCTCTCTCTCTCTCTCTCTTCTCTCTCTCCTCTCTCTCTCTCTGTGGCTGAGCGAGAGCACAAACACTCTGTTGTAGTTTGGGAGCGGTATGGGACATGGCCCATTTGAGATCTCTCATCTCCAGCCAGACCTCTGCGCTCGCTCTTCTCATACTGCCACACCAAACTGCCCAGGGGTGTGTGTGTGTGTGTGTGTGTGTGTGTGTGTGTGTGTGTGTGTGTGTGTGTGTGTGTGTGAAAGAGAGAGAGGGAGAGAGAGCACCGCAGAGAAAGGAGGAAAGAGAGAGATAGATGGATGGATGGAGAGAATCACAGAGGATGGAGACACAGATGGAGAGGAGGGAGAGGGGGATCGGTTATCCTGCTCGTTAAGTATCCAAGACTTCTCTCCCATCCAGCCTGAAATTCATTACAGCTTAACCACCCTGTTCTCCTCAAATCAACGTCACTTCCCTCATGCTTAGTGTTTCAGAGACCCCAGCCTCTTTGGCACACACACACACACACACACACACACACACACACACACACATACACACACACACACACACACCACACGCACACACAAACACACACACACACACACTTTTGGCAGTACTGAAACTGATGAGGATGTGAACACTTAGGGTGTTTTCTTTCAAATATCCTTTTTTCAGACTTTATTTACAATCACTACATCAAATATGATAATGTTTTTAACCATCTGTTTAACCACAGTCGCGGTGTGCATATGGTATGAAATATATTTGTAAAAGTAACACAAAATATTAGCTAATGTAAATGATTAGCTAATGTAAATAATTAGCGGATATAAATTATAAGCTAATATAAATTATTTGTGAATGTAAATAATACACCTTTTTTTTCATTTTCCTTATTTCTGCTTGCTTGTCTCTTTTGCTGGGGGTCTCTCAGACACCAAGGATGAAGTGTAAGGCATTATTTGTAGAAGGCATCTAAAACATGTTGAGAAGTTGAAATCCTATTTCTCCAAAAGTTATCATGGAGTTAGGTAAACTCAAAAAAAGACCAAAGCCATTTTTTCAGCCTTTGAAATGTGTTTGAGGTCTGTGTGTGTGTGTGTGTGTGTGTGTGTGTGTGTGTGTGTGTGTGTGTGTGTGTGTGTGAGAGAGAGTGTGTGAGACCCTACCATGGAGGGTGAAACCACTAGTGAGGAAATACACACAAACATCCAACGTGATAACATAGATACTGTCAATCAATCACACAGCAGAAACCCTTCATTACTAATCAATCAGACAGCACTTTGCCTGATTGATCATTGGCTAAGCTCTACCGATGCCGCTTTGTTCACTCCTGTGTGATCGCCCGAAAGCGGCCTGGGTTCCTGCCCTGATGAGGACCTGTTGCAGGTTGGAGCATGTTGGCTCAAGCCATGCAGTAATGAAGGCTTTTTAACTTTACCATCCATTCCCCTCCTCGGATTGATCATTTACCATCTATTCCCCTCTGATCGATCATTTACCATCTATTCCCCTCCTCTGATTGATCACTTACCATCTATTCCCCTCCTCGGATTGATCATTTACCATCTATTCCCCTCCTCTGATTGATCATTTATCATCTATTCCCCTCCTCTGATTGATCATTTACCATCTATTCCCCTTCTCTGATTGATCATTTACCATCTATTCCCCTCTGATTGATCATTTACCATCTATTCTCCTCTGATTGATCATTTACCATCTATTCCCCTCTGATTGATCATTTACCATCTATTCCCCTTCTCTGATTGATCATTTACCATCTATTCCCCTCCTCGGATTGATCATTTACCATCTATTCCCCTCCTCTGATTGATCATTTACCATCTATTCCCCTCCTCTGATTGATCATTTACCATCTATTCTCCTCTGATTGATCATTTACCATCTATTCTCCTCTGATTGATCATTTACCATCTATTCCCCTCCTCTGATTGATTATTTACCATCTATTCCCCTCCCCTGATTGATAATTTATCATCTATTCCCCTCTGATTGATCATTTACCATCTATTGCCCTCTGATTGATCATTTACCATCTATTCCCCTCTGATTGATCATTTACCATCTATTCCCCTCCTCGGATTGATCATTTACAATCTATTCTCCTCTGATTGATCATTTACCATCTATTCCCCTCTGATT
>NC_045170.1:4727682-4730182 GCF_900700415.2 Clupea harengus | reverse complement strand
AGAGAGAGAGACAGAAAGAGAGTGTGTGTGTGTGTATGTGTGTGTTAAGGCCAGTGTGCTTCAAACTGTCCTGACAAACCAAAATCTTGGCAGGAACAGCATTTCAAAAACTCCGCCATCTAGTGCTCTCCTCTGCACACACACACACACACACACACACACACACGTACGCATGTTTGCTCTCTCTTTCTCTCTCTTTCTCTCTGTCTGTGACTGTGCGTGTGTGTATTTGTGTGTGTATTTGTGTGTGTGTGTGAGAAAGAGAGAGAGAGAGAGAGGGAGTGTGTGTGAGAGAGAAAGAGAGAGGGAGAAAATACTCGTGCACTTTATTTATGAGTATCTCTCTATCCATTTCTTTGTTTCTTCCCCCTTAATGGCAGCCATTACTGAGACTTCACCCTGCAGCACTGACGCCCCTATTCCCACCCCATAACAACCCACCACTCAGACCATAACACCCCACCACACACCCCATAACACACCACCACACACCCCACCACACACCACCACACACCCCACCACACCCACCACACACCCCATAACACACCACCACACACCCCATAACACACCACCACACACCACCACACACCCCACCACACCCCACCACACACCCCATAACACACCCCCACACACCCCATAACACACCACCACACACCCCATAACACACCACCACTCAGACCATAACACCCCACCACACACCACCACACACCCCACCACACCCCACCACACACCACACCCCACCACACACCACCACACACCCCACCACACACCCCTAACACACCACTACACACCCCACCACACCCCACCACACCCCACCACACACCCCATAACACACCACCACACACCCCATAACACACCACCACACACCCCATAACACACCACCACTCAGACCATAACACCCCACCACACACCACCACACACCCCACCACACCCCACCACACACCACCACACACCCCATAACACACCACCACACACCCCATAACACACCACCACACACTCATAACACACCACCACTCAGACCGTTACACCCCATAACACACCACCACACACCCCACCACACCCCACCACACACCCCATAACACACCACCACACACCCCATAACACACCACCACACACCCCAAAACACACCACCACTCAGACCATAACACCCCACCACACACCACCACACACCCCACCACACCCCACCACACACCACCACACACCCCATAACACACCACCACACACCCCATAACACACCACCACACACTCATAACACACCACCACTCAGACCGTTACACCCCATAACACACCACCACACACCCCATAACACACCACCACACACCACCACACACCCCATAACACACCACCACACACCCCATAACACCGACACTCAGACCGTAACACACCACCACACACCCCATAACACCGACACTCAGACCGTAACACCCCACCACTCAGACCGTAACACACCACCACACACCCCATAACACACCACCACACACCCCATAACACCACCACACAGACCGTAACACACCACCACACACCCCATAACACCGACACTCAGACCGTAACACACCACCACACACCCCATAACACCGACACTCAGACCGTAACACCCCACCACTCAGACCGTAACACACCACCACACACCCCATAACACACCACTACACACCCCACCACACACCACCACACACCCCATAACACCGACACTCAGACCGTTACACACCACCACTCAGACCGTAACACCCACCACACAACACCACACACCCCATAACACCGACACTCAGACCGTAACACCCCACCACTCAGACCATAACACTGACACTCAGATCGTTACACACCACCACACAGACCAGGCTCTCTCTGGAACACTGGTCTCTCTCTGGAACACTGGTCTCTCTCTCTGGAACACTGGTCTCTGGAACACTGGTCTCTCTCTAGAACACTGGTCTCTCTAGAACACTGGTCTCTCTCTCTGGAACACTGGTCTCTCTCTCTGGAACACTGGTCTCTCTCTGGAACACTGGTCTCTCTCTAGAACACTGGTCTCTCTCTAGAACATTGGTCTCTCTAGAACACTGGTCTCTCTGGAACACTGGTCTCTCTCTCTGGAACACTGGTCTCTCTCTGGAACACTGGTCTCTCTCTAGAACACTAGTCTCTCTCTAGAACACTGGTCTCTCTGGAACACTGGTCTCTCTCTGGAACACTGGTCTCTCTCTAGAACACTGGTCTCTCTCTCTGGAACACTGGTCTCTCTCTCTGGAACACTGGTCTCTATCTGGAACACTGGTCTCTCTCTCTAGAACACTGGTCTCTCTCTAGAACACTGGTCTCTCTCTCTAGAACACTGGTCTCTCTCTGGAACACTGGTCTCTCTCTCTGGAACACTGGTATCTCTAGAACACTGGTCTCTCTCCCCGTGAACATCGAGGCTCTGAACACACACATGTCTCTGACGTGTCCAATCCTTCCCACATGTCTCTCCGCAAGGGGCCGACTGCTGTCTGGTCTGTTATTG
>NC_045170.1:4675182-4715182 GCF_900700415.2 Clupea harengus | reverse complement strand
GCTTGCTGTACCCTCATATTCCAGCTGGGCATCGCCGTGTATATTGGTTAAAAAACCTGACCATATGTTTAGATTTTGCACGGACTACAGAAAAGTGAACACGGTGACAAAACCAGACTCCTATCCTTTACCTCGAATAGAGGACTGTGTCGATCAAGTTGGTGCTGCGCGTTATGTGAGCAAATTTGATTTATTAAAGGGATATTATCAGGTTCCTCTTACTCCTAGGGCACAGGAGGTATCTGCCTTCATAACGCCCACTGGTCTGTATTCCTTTGGATTGCGCAACGCACCCGCCACTTTCCAGCGGCTCATGAATCGAGTCGTTGCGGGACTGGAGGGGTGTGCTGTGTACATTGATGATGTGGTTTGTTACTCTGACACGTGGGAAATCCACCTTTCGCGCATACGTTTACTGTTTGAGCGGTTGGTGGCAGCAACCCTCACCGTGAACCTAGCAAAGTGTGAATTTGCCCAGGCTACCGTTGTGTTTTTGGGCAAGGTAGTCGGGCAGGGAAAAGTATGGCTAGTAAGAGCTAAGGTTCAAGCCATCGACAAATCTCCACCTCCTGTAACGAAAAAAGAGTTGATGCGCTTCCTAGGCATGATTGGTTACTACAGGAGTTTTTGTTGTAATTTTTCGTCCGTTGTTGCCCCACTGACTAATCTGTTGAAGTTTTCAGTTAAATTTCAGTGGACTGCTGACTGTCAGCAGGCTTTTGAAAACGCCAAGTCTCTCCTGAGTTCCGCACCTGTCCTGGCCGCGCCAAAGCTGGAGGAACCGTTCCAGCCTCAGGTTGACGCCAGCCAGGTTGGGGCAGGTGCAGTTCTTCTTCAGAAGGATGAGAATGACATTGAGAGACCAGTTTGTTATTTTTCTCGTAAATTTAATCGTCACCAGTTAAATTATTCGACAATTGAAAAGGAGGCCCTTGCCCTTATCTGGGCGTTTTGTCACGGGCTCCTGATGAGGATTAGGAGGCTGTGAGTGAGTGGTCATTTCTGCTGGTGGTGGGTCGTTTGAGTGTGTGGGTTTTTGTAAGTGTTAGTTAATTAGTCTTTCTGGATAATGGGTTTAGTAACTTTTGTATTTATTTGGGTGAAGTTTGTTTTTATTAGTTTTGGGAGTTGGTGTTGAGCAGTATACAGAGTCCCATATTTGGGTCTCTGTCTTGTGGGGGGAGTGATGTCATGCCCGGCTTGGCCGTGCTGGGTCTGCCTCACTAAAACCCCGGTTATACTATGACTTTGGGCTGTCCCTCTCCCTCAGGCCTACAGGGGAGCTGTCTTGTCTGGCAAAGGTGGCTAGATGGCAGATGATTGGCGGGACAATATAAAAGGAGTTCCTGATGTGAGCTCGAGGGTCGGCTCTTTTCGGTTTTTCTCTGCATGCACAGGGCTGCAAGACCTTTGTTCCTCAGCTCCCTCTTTTGTTATTTTACCACTACACATACACTATGCTGATCTGCACTACATTGAGCTTTACTTTCTCTTGCCGCCCATTTACTGATTTTTACACTTTATTTTTTTTAAACATGTCTTCATAAACAAAACAAAAAAACAGCACAAAACGCACAGCCAAATATTCCACGCCCAATTCATAGATGCTTAATAATAGTGAGTGGGGGAAGAAAAACCAAGTGACAAAACAAAACCTTCTGTGAATCATGTTTGCGTACAGTTTGGCCAAAGTTGACAGGGAGTAGTAGCTTTTGCTCCTTTGTGCTTCAACATATCTAGCAGCAACATGACTTTTACTGCAGTGAAACTGCACTGCCCCGCTTTGCTGTAGTACTCAGTTAGCCAATCAGAAAACAGACCAGCCAGTGAGTGGCCAACCTGTGATGTTTGGAACAGGCGAGGGAAGCAATGCCGTCATTTACCCGATGAGACTAATTTCACAGATTAAGTAAAAACATATCCTTCAAAATAGCTTAAAAACCTGATCAAAACGGATCTGGTCAAAATTAGCTAGCTCTCATGATAAGCCAACAAAAGGCGGGGTTTGTAATACAACATTAAGGCATTTCACTGTCGGGAGGGGGGGCAAGAGTCACCATCACCACATTCTTCTTTCATGCTGTTTATTAAACTTGCATTAAACAGACTGGGGCCCTTACTGAGCTGCAGAGATTAAAACCATTTACTAAAAGAAAGGCTTGCAAAGAAAGCAGGCCGCTACGACTAAAAACAGCCACTGAACTACAAGTGTCTGGTGACAATTCAACCATCTATGGACATTGATCTTCTCTCAAGGTTAAATAACAGTCTAAAAAGGCATACTTTAACCGAGCAGTGAAAGACAATCAGTAGAGAAGCACAGACGATGCCCAGGTGAACGTGCCTAACCTGTATTAACTGTCATGGTAGCTGAATATCAAAACTCAAAAAAAAAATATCAAAGCAAGGCCCTCTCCAGTTATACGCAGATACTCGGCATACAGTCTGGAGCTAAATTAGACATAAAGGTAGACTGACATTGCGGATGACAAGTTGTGGTAAACTAGCCGAGTTTACCCGTTGCCCTATGGGGCTATGGTTCAATGCTATCACTACCAAACCAGGATTATTCACAACCAGTCAGCACAGTAGGCCTGTGGACTTCAGAGGTAAAACAAGTGTGAATTATATTAATTTATATGTATTAAAAAAATGGACCTACATCGTCTACAGGAAGGAGTCACACCATTCTCGAAGGCAGCCGTAGCAGTCACCTTGCTGTTTGACATTGGCCCCGCATGTGTCTTTTAACCAATCACGAAAGAGCTCTTCATCCTTCTTCAAGACTAGGAACTGGCCCAGTACTACGTATGCCTTATCGAAACCCTTCTCCTCCAGACGCTTTCCGAGAACCTCTCCGATGCCGGCAAGAGCCATTACTAACTTCTCGCCCATGGGCTCGGCCACAAAATCTTTATGTTTTTGGGATGTTGATGACATCTTGGTTCAGGTGACGTACGATAAGAGCCTCTTCTTGATGTAATGTGCTGAGAGCAACAGTCTCTCCACTCACAGCGCCGTCTACAATTGCGCTCACAAATTCCAACATAACTTCCTCTTCTGTCAGTGACTTTACTTCCGCGTGCACCATCTAATTTGGTAAGAGCCTAATAGTCCAGTCTACAACCAAGGCCCTGTGTCTGAGGAGGAAAGTCCGACTCTTTCAATGCTGCGGCAAAGGTCTTTGAAGTGAAGTTAGAACCCCGATCACTTTGGATGACTTTTGGAATGCCAAAAATTGTAATAAACTGAGACAAAGACTTTACAATAGATCTCGTAGTAATTGTCCTCAATGCAAATGCAGCAGGGTAACGGGTAGCCTGACACATGACGGTGAACAGATAAACACAACCAGATTTTGATTTGGGCAAAGGACCTACACAGTCAATGATCAAATGTTCAAAGGGTGTGCCTACGGACGGAATGGGTTGTAGAGGTGCAGGTTTAATGACAGTATTCGGTTTACCCGTAATCTGACAGACGTGACAAGCCTGAACAAACCGTGCTACATCCCTCTTTATCCGTGGCCAGTAAAAACGCTGTAACAATTTACTGTAGGTTTTCTTTACCCCGAAATGACCCGACGTTTCCCCATGAACTGTTTTCAGTGCTACTTCGCGATACTTTTCGGGCATCACCACCTGCATGACCTGATCTGCCACCTCAGTATCAGCAGTAGGTGACCACCTTCTAAGCAGCAAACCATCCAGCACAAAGTAACCATGATCTAAATGTTTGTCATCCGCAGTGAAGGCAAGATATTTCTGTAAATTCTGGTCATACTTCTGAGCATCAACAATGTCTTTACGAGACAGTGGTGCGGGAAAATGGGGTATAAACACCTGAGCAGACGTGTTCTTAGATACCTCAGACGGGTTAGCAGCCTGCGCACGGGCTACTGCGCGCGTCACAGCGCATGCCGTGAAAACCTCTGGAAAATCTGTTAGACACTTATCTGGCTCGGCTTTCGGTGTAGCCTCAGTCTTAACCACCGGCGGAGGTGATACCTGATCCGGAAAAACACAATCCCGACCAAAATTATTTCCCACTATCAGATCAATTCCCTCTATTGGCAGAGATGGACGCACCGCAATGGTTACTTCACCATTCACAAAACCAGAAAATAGCTGAATTCTGTGCAACGGCACTGCAAACGACTGAAGCCCAATTCCTCTAATTAGTACACAACTCCCCGTATCAGAAACAGAGGAGAAAGGCAATATAGATTGGCAAATGAAACTTTCGGATGCCCCAGTATCGCGCAGGATCTTAATCGGAACTCGACGAGAGTCTCCGACCAATGAGACAAACCCCTCTGTGACAAACGGAGCATAATCCGCAAAATCGGACACAGATGTTTCCTAAATCATGTTTTCTAAATCTTTATCGCCGGACACTGTACATTTTTCACGATCCAAAGGTTTGACTTTACTCTGAGTGACCCTGGGACTTGCAACCGGACTAGAAAATGAGCAGAGGCCCAATTTGCCCCCGTCACCTTTCATCTTATTTCGCTCAATCAAAATCGGACAATTAATCTTCCAGTGACCTGGCTCAGTGCAGTAATTACATGTAGTCTCTGCATACAACTCTCGTGAATTGTTTCTCGTGACTGGTGTTACCGGATCAAACCTCCCAGGAGGACCCGCATTAAAACGGCTAGGGCGACGCTCCCTCCAACTTAGGTCATAACGCGGAGTGAACTCCCGACTTGAATACTTATGGGTCAGAGAAAACCCATCAGCAAGAACGGCGGCCTCTGCTGCTGTTTTCACTTTATGTTCATGGATATAAGTGGCAATTCGGTCTGACAGAGTATTCTTAAACTGTTCTAGAATCATTAGGTCGCGCAAAGCATCAAATGTATCAACACCCTCAGCTGTCAACCAGCGAGTGAAACTACTGGTGAGGTCTCTAGCGAGTTCACCATGGGTTTGTCTATCTGCCTTTTTCCAAGATCGAAAACGCTGTCGATAAGCTTGAGGAATGAACTCGTACGACCTTAACACAGCATCTTTAACGCATGTGTATACTTTTCTCTCTGCAGAAGGCAAAGCTACAAATGCTTTTTGCCCACGACCAACTAAAACAGTTTGCAGTAATAGCGTCCTCTCTTCATCGCCCCAGTTCAGATCATCAGCAACATGTTCAAATAGTGAAAAGAACACATCAGGCTCACTCTCATCGAATTTAGGAAGGAATTTAACCATGCCAGCAAGAGCAGTTTGCGTAGAATGTCTACCAAGCTTTCCTTCAGCTGCTAGTGTCAGCCTGGTACGCTCAACCTCGCGCTCTTGATCTAAGTTCCTGAGCTTTGCTACCTCCAAACAGCGATCTTTTTCTCTCTCTTGAGCATCCAATATTCTTTTTTCCATTTCCATCTTTTCCCGTTCCAAATGCAATTCATGTTGCAGTTTCATCAAATCAATTTGTTGTTCAAAGGATAATTCACTCGACCTAACCTGTGTTACCTCTTGGAGCACGTCTTCAGACCCCGGCACCCCCTGCGGCTTCTCAACAGACAGCACTTGCCTATCGATTAACTGTTCATGAATAAAATTTGCCAGCTGTTGCTTATTTGCTGACCTCGGCAATGTCACCTCAATTGAATAATGCTCAGCCACCCTACTCAATTGGTCTTTTGTTAAGGCTAAAAATAAAGCCTCCGAAGGAGCAGAAAAAAATGCCTCGAGGGTAGTCATCGCTATATTTTACAACGGTCACCAAACAACGATCAACACTGTGCTATTTAACGGAACCAAACTATAGCCATCTCATGTCAACTTTAACCAACCACACACAAGAAATTCAAAAGTGGTGCAACTCATGCAACAGGACAACAACAACGGATCTTCTCCCTAATTATTTACCCCTCCCGACTACTAAACTGTCTTCTGACTGAGCCCGAGAGCTGGGGATTAGCGAAAAAAATTATTCACCCACCAATACCGCTGGAGAACCAACCATCCCGACCAAGGTCAATTCAGTCTTACTCCACGGCGGTGACCTCCAGCCCAGACTCAGTCTCTGGAACCTAAACGGCGGATCGCTCTAAATGGGGAGAAGGTTTGTTCTACTTTGTCATCCAGTCCCATAAGCACAACCACACTTCGCCAAACAAAACGAAACGTTAACCCTTAATTCAAATGTGGAACTCCCCAAAACAAACACGCGGCCTACAAGGCCAATTTACGGTCCATACACAAAATGTCCACTCACGGACTTTCTTACAGGATCAAGTGGCTGGACGAGCCCCCACAAGACCGTGCTGGGTCTGCCTCACTCAAACCCTGGTAAATAAGACTTTGGGCTGTCCCTCTCCCTCCAGTCTACAGGGGGAGCCCTCTGGTCTGGCCAACATGGCTAGATGGCAGCTGATTGGCGGGGACATTTAAAAAGAGTTCCTGATGTGAGTAGGAGGTCGGCTCTTCTCGGTTCTTCGTTGCTTGCACAGGGCTGCAAGACCTTTGTTCCTCAGCTCCCTCTTTTGTCATTTTACCACTACACATACACTATGCTGATCTGCACCACATTGAGGTTTACTTTCTCTTGCCGCCCATTTACTGACTTTTTGTAAGTATTTTCATTTAATGAGTTAATAAATTACCTTTTTCTTTAATCTTAACTCTGTGTGGTCTCCCAATTTAATGTTATCTCCACATCGAGCCATGTGGACGTAACATTATGTAGCGTGTTCGACAAGAATAACAAATCACTGGTCTCTACCTTCATTTTCAAGCATGCGGTGCTGCAGCCTATGCTTAAAAAGTCTAATATGGATCCAGTTTCGCCTTCCTGCTTTTATTGAAGAAAGTGGTTTGTAACCTATTACAAAGTTTTCTGACTGAGGACAGGATCCTTGACCAATCTGGGTTTCGTGCAATGCGCAGCTTTTAGTCTGCCCACAAATCCTGATCGATCTGCTGCTCACAGCTGACTGAGGGGCTGTTCTATTTTGGTTCTCTTCAATCTTACTGCCTGTTTTGATACAGTGTACCATAGAGTGTTACTTGAGCATCTAGAGCCTTGTATTGGTGTAAAGGGATAGCACTTCAGTGGTTTGCCTCCTATGAATCTAATAGGGCCTTTGTGGTCAATACTAATGGCATCTCCTCAAATGTTGCCCCCCCTCTCGTGTGGAGTCCCACAAGGTTCAATTCTAGGTCCCGTTCTGTTCTCACTCTATTTATTGACTCTTGGCCAAATATTCCTTTGTACGTCGCTTTGGATAAAAGCGTCTACTAAATGACTAAATGTAATGTAAATGCAATTCAGAAACCATGGGATCTCTTATCACTCTAATGCAAATTATACTCAGATTTATCTACCTATTAGCTCTGGTCGTGATGATTTACTGCCCCTTTTTGACGGCCTTGAGGACATCAAACACTGGATGGGAAATAGCTTTCTCAAAGGTGATGATCGTCGGTTCCTCATCCGCTAGTGTTGACATTAACAGGGTACTTGGTCCACTCACACCATACAAAAGGCTGTTGTAAGGAACCTTGGGGATGCATTTTGCGGAAGTAGATACATTCTGTGGTGAGTGCCTTAATTTATCAACTAGGAATAATTGCTGAAGTGCAGAATTTCCGTTTCCCAAAAGACTGTGAGTAGGTGATCCATGCTTTGATACCTTCCAGGCCGGAATATTGTAATGCACTATACTGAGGTATTAGCCAGGCGTCACTCTCCAAGCTACTAGCAGTCCAAAAATGTATCAGCTAAACTTTTAACAAGGACCAAGACGTTTGAGCACATCACACCTGTTTTAGCTACACTATGTCGGCTCCCAGTAAGGTTCATGATGTATTATAAGATTTTATTGTTTGTTTTTAAGGCCTTGCTCCAGCCTATATTTCAAGTCTCCTGACCCCCTATGTTACGTCAAGGGCTTTAAGCTCCTCTGATGAGCTTTTATTGGTTTTTAACTAGGTCCAATTTTAAATCAAAGGGTGGTGAAGCTTTTACTGTTATTGGTCCTAAATGAGGGAATAGCCTGCCATTTTATGTGAGATGTGCTGTCTGCCTAGAGACTTTTTAAAACCAAACCAAAAAACTCACTTTCAGGCGCTGACTTTCCCTGGATTTTAACTGTGTTCCTCTTAGTTGCATTTTAGTTCAGTCTGTAGTTGTTCTGTGTTTTTTTTTTGTTCTAAGACAATAAAATGAACAGGATAGGTGAGCAAGCAAAACCTAGAATATAAAAGAAATGGGTAAAAAGAGAATGGAATAAAACTGCCAGTAAAATTAAACACAATAAAAATAAAATCTAAATTGTAAACTTACTTGACAAAAAAAACATAGAACAACTACAGACTGAACTAAAATGCAACTAATAGGAACACAGTTAAAATCCAGGGAAAGAGCTTTATTTCATCATTTATGTCTAAGTGCATGATGCAATGTTGTCATTCTTAAAATAAAGAGCTGAAGTTATGCAATCTTACCTGATTTAGACCCAGCTCATGGGATCAGGTCATCCTCAGTGTTTGCAAAGCGCGGATTGTTTTAGGTAAAACACAGCAAAGGTGATGAGTCCAGGTTCAGAAAGGAAAAAGACCTCTCCACATCTTTAAGATGGCCGTCTAAATCTGCTGATTAGGCCACAGTAATGGCCAAAATCAGCAGGTTTGGTGTGTGGGTGGGAAACAAAAAATGGCACGACTTTCTGAACCTGGAAAACACAGACCATCACTTGGTGCAAGAAACACATCATAGAAATGGCCAAGAACAGACACAGGCATTGTTCCTCAGCATCCTCCTAAACTTAGATTGCCTGAAAAATACCGCACAGTATTTTTCCGCATTTTAAACTGCTAAACAACTCTTGTTTTGTTACTAATACATAATTAGGTGCACTTTACTCATCTCCTCCCATCTCTTTGCGTCGAACACCCAATTTCCCTTATACCCTCCCAGCAGCGGTAATCTGCGCTTTTATTCAGGTGCGGTTTTATGTCTTTACCTGCAGAAGTTACGCCTGAAAAAGGCACAATCCTGTTAGTTAATTAGGCCCTAAATGTGTAGCACTCTAAACTCTAGCTAACACACAAACACAGACACACACACACACACACACACACACACACACACACACACACACACACACACACACACACAAACACATCCCATGGCTATCCTTTATTCCATGAGTGACATCACACCTTTCAAATGTAATGTTCAATGCCTGCCTGTTTATTTGTCACCTTGGATAAATCACTCAGCAAATTACTAAAATGTGAATGTGTAAATGTTCTTCCTCCATCTCTCTCTGTCTCCCTCTCTTTCTCTCTTTCTCCCTCTCTCTCTCTCCCTTTCTCCCCTATCTCCTTCACTCTCTCTCTCCCTCTCTCCTTCTCTCCCTCTCTTTCTCTCTCTCTCCCTCTCTCTCTCTCCCTCTCTCTCCCTCTATCTCTCTCTCTCTCTCTCCCTCTCTCTCTCTCTCTCTCCCTCTCTCTCTCCTTGTCGTTCCGTCTTCTGTGGCGGAGGGTTGGGTGTGTTTTTCTTCAGGTGGTCTCCTTCAACTTTCTCTGTTCTAACCTTACTCTGGAATGCCTGGCATCCATGCCCTACCAGCCTGCTGGTGTGTGACTGCATGCTAGTGTGTGTATGTGTGTGTGTGTGTGTGTGTGTGTTTTGCCTAAGTGTTTGTCTATGTGTGTGTATATATATATATGGGCCATTCTACCGAATTGGTGCAAAGTGTGGTCCCACAACAATAAAAACTATTTACAAAACAATTAACTATTCAGACATAGATATTTACTAAGAATATGTTATGGCCTATTTAAACCCAAGACATTAATTGAGATAGGGATAAGCTAAATATATACAAAATCATCATTTATAGGGTACTTTCTATTGGGAAGTAGCTGTCCCTAACCCTGGCGTCTAAATTTCAATGTCTGTAAATAACACTTTTTAGATTTTTTAGATTTTTTTCAATGATATAATTTCAAAGACCTTTACGATTAAGTTTAAACAGAACTTGGAAGATTTAGATTTATTGTGGGTTTAATTTAAAAAAAATAAACTATACTCAAAAAATCATGTCCATAGTTTTCATGTCACTACCGAAACACAGGAGTTTTAGTCCATTGGCTGAGCCTGTTTTTTAGCCACACCCCTGCATTTATAACCAGGCAGTGATACTGCATCCCTGTCCCTCATGGCTGATTGGTAAGTAGCTAGATCCCATACTTTTGATATAAATGTGTTCCAAAGTCTGAAAATCAGTGTAACCTTAAGAATTGTCACTACAGAACACCTTTTTTTCTTCAATTAAGTCAACTTTTTGGGGTTTTATGCAAAGTATTATGTTTGTTTGTGTGTACACCTCTACAAAGAATTGTTTGCTAGCCATGTGCTTGCTAGAATTATTTATTTATGCTCAAATTTAGCTAGAATTGTCACTACCGAAACAGTCACTACCGAAACAGTTACTACCAAAACATATGGTAAAGTTTCGGTAGTGACATGATCGTTTCGGTAGTGACAAAATGGAACGGTAAGTAGTTCAATCCCATCATTTTGAAATAAATAAATGTTATGTGGACTAAATGGTAAAGATGTAGATAATGCTGATTTCTATCTGAAATTGTTCAGGAGAGAAAGAATCATAAGGCACCAAAATGCCAAAAGGAAAAAGTGGAGCAGAGAGGCTGAGAGAATACCGACAAAGAGTGAGGGATGACCCAGTGAAACACCAAGAATGTTTAAGGAAGGAAAGAGAAAGAAATAAGAAATGAAAGGAAGAAGGAAAGTTGAAATGTATCAGTGATTTATCCAACAGGGAGCAAAAGAAGGTCAGAAAATCATGGAGGAAAAGACAGCAAAAGCACAAAACATTTGTGTTTTTAATATTCCCAACCTAAAGCATGGTATGAGTTAAGATTAAGCGATAAGGTTGAGGAAATATGATACAACCTTGCAAACAAAATACTGTGGTCACTACCGAAACAGTGCAGTCACTACCGAAACACTGGATGTTTTGTAAAAAATAAAGTATATTGAGTTATCAACTAAAATTTTATGATACTGATTGATTTAATGTATGTTCAATTTCATCAATCATCAACTCTGGAATCAATATGATCAGTATTTTGCATTTTACAAAGAAATATTGCACTTAGATTTTGATGACTTGTATAAATTGAACTTTGAAATTTGGTAAAAAATTTCATTTTTATTGATTTCATTGTGAAAACCTTCAAGAAATATTTGTAAAAATACTCTTCAGAGAAGGGAAGGAAACACAATCTGAACAGGTTAATAATAATACGTTTTTCCTATAGTTTATTACTATGTTTCGGTAGTGACCATTTTTGGGGGAGGAAAAACGTTCCAACACATTCTGAAAATACAATATGAAAATTGACAGTTAATTTACTAGATATGTGTACTTTAGATATGGTACAATATATACATGGACAAAGTTTTGGGAATAAAACATACAAATTTTCAAAATATTTCCAACCTGACTTTGCACCAATTCGGTAGAATGGCCCATATACTGTATATATATATGTGCATGTACGACAGAGGGCTACCCCAAAATGACCCTAATAAAAGAAAGAGAGAGTGAGAGGGAGAGAGAGAGGAGGAGGGGGAGAGGGAGAGAGAGAGTGTGAGAGAGAGGGGCAGAGAGAGAGAGAGAGAGGGAGAGAAAGAGAAAGAGACAGTGAAAGAAAGAGAGAAACCAACCACTGATGGAACTTTTTGTGTGTGTTGACAAGAGATGCATTTCTGCAAAGAAAAGCGAAGTGTGATTGCAACGGATTGCTAACCCCATGCCAAGGTAGACGACAGATTAAAGTTGGGCATTACATCTCGCAACCTATGCAAGTGCGTGGATGCCAACACGAAAGAAAGACTTGACTCTCCTATCCCCTGCTGGATGAGCAATAAACATCATTTAACAAGGTGCAAACAATAACCATTTTCATCCTTTATGTCTCGAGAACAGCTGATATTAGTTAAATAATACATGCATTTTATGAAGGCTATCTGTTGGTGTATTCTTGTGGATTTTGTTAAACACAAACTATGTGTATGCATCTGTATGTTCTGTACAGAGATGAAAATGACAGCAATATTATTACAGGGAAACAGTGTTCCTGTTGAATAGAGTTGACAGGAGAGCTGAGAAACATTACTCTAATGAACAGCAGAGCAAATTGAAAACTGATATAGGCTTAAAACCACCTCCCCTTTCCCTCTTGAAGTTTATAATTTTACCTCCATACACTTATACTGCAGTATGTGGGCTCCATATGCCAGGCTAATACGTAGTCAACTTAATGCTGATATCCAACACGGGTTAGCATTATGCTAGTAGGTTGGCAGCTCTGTGACTTGCTATGTGACCATTTATGGTGTTTATCTGTTGATTACCATTAAATACAATAGTGACAGACATGTTTAAGTTCATAACTGACCTGTACTGCAGTGTGTAAAAGGCGATGTGTGAGTAGATATGTGTGAAACAAACTAAAGTTAGAGTACTAGCAGTGCTTAGCAATCACACTAATAATGTTTACAGTACATTGTTGGTTTTGGTGCTCATTAGTATAGTACTACAACCCTATGGCGGTGTTTGCAGTTTTTGACTGTACTGCACCGTACAGCAGTCTTGTTATGGAAAACAAAGTGGTCCTTTTTATTTTGTCTGCAATGCCTTTATCTTACTGTAATCTTGGCAGTTGTTACTGACACATTAACTACAAACATTGTTTTCATTTGTTTATTTATTTTGCAAGAAAGATCCAAAATTCCACTAGTGAAAGCTCCATTCTCTCTCTCTCTCACACACACACACACACACGCACACACACACGCACACAAAGGTTCTCTCTCTCTCACGCACACACACACACACACACACATACAGGTTCTCTCTCTCTCTCTTTCTCTCTCTCTCTCTCTCTCACACACACACACACACACACACACACACACACACACACACACATACAGGTTCTCTCTTTCTCTCAGACACACACACACACAGGTTCTCTCTGCCACTCTGAGATTCTCATGTATTGGGCAATTGTCAAGTCATCATCAGTCTCCTGATAACATCATGCGAACTCTTTAGTGCTATAGAAACGACATAAACACTCATTTAGTTGCATGCTGTCGTTATTTAAACAAACAGACAGGGTCTCTCATACACACTGAACCGTGCGGACGGACATTCGCCTACACCATCTGGACTGAACTGATAAGCAGTCTTACTGGTTGTTAGTGTGATCCACTGAGTGAGCTAGCATTTTTGTGGGGAAGTACGTTTCCTCACAACTTAGCAACAGAGGCAAAAGGAAAATAGGCAAAAAAAAAGAAAATGATGACTGATTGAGAGAAAGAATTCAACAAATGGCAGTAATAGAAATAAAGAGAGAAAGAAAAAAGTTAGTACTTTTGTTTTGTTTATCCTTTGAAAATAATTTTCCGTTTGAAAAAAAGGCAGCAAGCAAGAGAGAGAGAGAGAGAGAGAGAGAGAGAAAGAGAGAGATAGAGAGAGAGAGACAGAGAGAGAGAGAGAAAGAGAGAGATAGAGAGAGAGAGAGAGAGAGAGAGAGAGAGAAAGAGAGAGATAGAGAGAGAGAGAGAGAGAGAATTTTTTGAATTTTTAAACAAAACTTTATTGGGCAAACAGCATTGCAAACAGTGTTTTACACATTATTCAAAACAACGAGAAACAAAACATCAAAAACTAAAAACTAAATCATCATCATCCTCAACTGAGCACACAGCTTTTTCGCAGCACCACTGCGCAACAAAAGTATTTAAGTCATCCATTGCTTTATAAAAACAAAAATCAAGTGACACTCTCGACATCATCAGATTCCTTAAAACAGGTACCACATGACAATCTGACATTTGATGCATTTTGTTTTTCCTACTCAAGTATATGGCAAGCTTTGCTTGCCCTACAATAAAGTTGATCAGCTGACATTTAGCTCTTCGCTTCTGACTATAAGGGAAACCAAGTACAAAACTCTGCTTTGAGCACACCACCCCTAAAGGGTTAAGTAAACAGTTAAGAAAAACAAACATAGGCATTAGTCTGGTACACTCCATAAAGCAGTGAAAGATAGTTTCCCTTTCGTTACAGTATGGACACTTGTCATTCACATCAGGATTCATTACTGCCGTAACAGCATTAACTGCTATGGCCCCATGCAATATCCTCCATTGAAGATCCCCTGTCCTTTTGGTCAAAGGTGGCTTATAGAAAACTCTCCAAACAGGCCTAGTTTTTCCATCAATCCCCAACTTCTCCCTCCATACCGTATCAGTGCGACCCTTTAGATGATTTTTGTTTAAGGTTTTCACCATGACCTTGTACACTGCCTTCCCATCTGCAGTGGCCAAATTCAGGTTATCAATTCCCAGATTTAGCAGGGGACTAGTGAAACCAGGCTCCAGCCAATCTGTAATTAGGACAAAATCAGGAAAAGGATCATTGTCATTTGGCAACATGTTACCTGAACAGTAACCCTCTAAAAGGGCTCCCTCTCCAACATTCAAAAACCCCAGCAGTTTCGCCAGTACTCTGCTTGCATACCTCAAAGACCTCACCCCTAAAGCAGAGGCCAAGGCCCTGGCATTCTTTAAATCATTCCCAGCTTTTTCAACAACATTTCGCAATTGAAAACAGTTACAAGCACACAGAATATTCGTCAGTCCTGGGGTATCTTCCCCACACAAGTCAAACCGAGCTCCAAGCGTAACAGGTTCTTCCAGCAACCAGTGTAGTGATGTTGCTGGTGCTGACCAGCGTTGCCTAAAGAGTCCAAAGACCTTGAAGCAGCTTTGATAGAAAGATGACAGCTCATTCAGGTCGAGTCTCTTATGGTCCATCAAGAACAGTGCATTGTCTATCATCATTCCATTCACCCTGCGTAGCATTGCCAGGGCGAGAGGTCTCCAGACCAGATCCCCCGGCCCCCGCAAAAGTTTCTGGACAAACTGAAGACGGTAAGTCGCTTGTCTGCTGATTAGGTTGATGAGACCCTGTCCGCCCTCATCCTTGGGCAGGAAGAGCACACTCTGAGGGACCCAGTGAAGCTTATCCCAGAAGAAGTCCACTAAGTGTCTTTGAATTTGGGCCAAAAGCCCAGCAGGGGGGTCCACACAGGCAAGCTTGTGCCACAGGGAAGAGGCCACCAGGTTGTTTATTATTAGTGTCCGCCCCCTATATGACAGTTGAGGCAGGATCCACCTCCATTTTTCGAGACGACCCAGGACCTTCTCCACAATACAATCCCAATTCCTCCTTAGAAAAACATCATTACCCAAATACACACCAAGATACTTTAACCCATCCCTTCTCCATACCAGCCCACCAGGTAATCTGGGAGGCTGCCCACCCCAGTTCCCCATTAGCAAAGCTTCACTTTTAGCCCAGTTTACAGCAGCTGATGAAAACTTTTTAAAATCATGTACAATACATTCAAGTTTATCAATATCCTCATTTCCATTCACAACAACAACTAAATCATCTGCATATGCAGACAGACACAGTTTGCTATTACAATGAGGTATTGAAAGACCTTCTAACTCAGTTCGAAGCTTATGGAGTAATGGCTCTATAGCAAGAGAGTACAGCATCCCCGACATGGCACACCCCTGTCTGATTCCCCTGCTTACTTTAAAGGGAGCACTCAACCCCCCATTGATTTTCAACACACTTTCAATGTCTCTGTACATGGTCTCAATCATGGCCCTGAATCCAGGACCAAAACCAAAGGCTTCAAGAGTTTGCCAAAGAAAAGAATGTTCAACCCTATCAAAGGCTTTCTGCTGGTCTAGAGATATAAGACCCGCCTTGATGCCAGTTAAGCGTGAAAAGTCCAGGAGGTCACGTATTAGCGCAACATTATCAAAAATTGATCTTTGAGGTATGCAGTAAGTCTGATCAATATGAATTACTTGACCAATTACATTACGCATTCTTGTAGCCAGGGTTTTAGACAAAATTTTGAAGTCAACACACAAAAGTGAGACGGGCCGCCAGTTCCCTATGTTTCGTAAATCCCCCTTCTTAGGTAGCAGGGCAATGGCAGCTCTTCTACAACTTAATGGCAATAACCCCTTTTCAAGACTATTTATCAGCACCTCTAAAAGGTCCTGCCCAATTAGCCCCCAGTATGCTTTATAGAACTCCACAGGCAGACCGTCAATCCCAGCCGATCGTCCCCCTTCCATCCTCATGAGTGCAGAATGGAGCTCACCTAGGGTCAATGGCTCTTCCAGCTTTGTAGCAGACTCATCTTCTACCTTTGGTAGATCATCATAATAAGTGCTAGCTACGGCCTCCATGTCAGTAAGTTCACATTTAAACAAATCAGCATAGAAACCAACAGCTCTCTTGCGAATTTCGGCTGGCTCAGTGAGCTCTTGTCCATTTTCTGAGAGCAGACAGTGGATCAGTTTACTCTGTCCATTCTTTCTTTCTAGACTAAAGAAGAACTTTGAGGGTGCATCCATCTGTGTTGCATTCTGAAATCTTGAACGTACAAGAGCCCCTTGGGCCCTGACATTTAATAAATCATCAAGCATTTTCTTCTTACACCTGAGAGCATTAATATGTTCCTCATTATAAGAGGATGCCGCTAAGTCTTGTAGGCCTAGAATTTCCCTCTCAAGAGCTCTTATTGACTGGGAAACTCCTTTTGTCACATTTAGAGTGTACTGCTGACAAAGCTGCTTAATTAAGACTTTTCCACAGTCCCACCACAGTTGCAGGGAGGAGTATGTACTTTTTTGCCTTTTAAAGTTCTCCCAAAATAAAGTGAAAAATCCTGAAAAACGTTTGTCCTCTACAAGAGTAGTGTTGAAATGCCAATAGGCACTGCGAGGCTTAATAGGTGTTAGACTTAAACAGCAGATAACTGCGCTGTGATCCGAGAAACTAACTGGGAAAATTCTACAGGACTTTAAAGAGCTAATCTGGTGGCTAAAGACATAGACTCTATCCAACCTTGCCAGGGACATGTGATTTTCTCTGCATTGTGTCCATGTAAACTGTTTTATGTCTGGGTGAAGATTCCTCCAAACATCACAGAGGTCATGAGCTTCAATTATCTGTTTGAGAGCCTTCTTAGAAGCAGAATGTGGCTCCAGATGATTCCTGTCCAAGTAATCATTCTCAGTACAATTAAAATCACCAGCTAAAAAAAGCAAGCAATCAGCATTTAACTTACTCAGAGAGTCACCAACTGTGTTGAGAAACAAAAGCCTGTTTGCCCCTACTGTGGGCGCATATATATTCAAAAAAGACATGGTAGTATCCTCAAACTTTGCCACAACCTTTAGGCATTGTCCTCTGACAATCTCCTCTACTTCAAAGTGAAGTGGCATGAAATGTTTAGAAAATAGAATGGCCACACCGCCACTCGACGAAGATTTGTGACTTAAAACAGACAAACCATCCCACTCCCTTTTCCAATCGATTTCATTTTTTCCATCGCTGTGCGTTTCCTGCGCAAACAGCACGTCTATGCGCTTTAATCTCATTAGTTCGTAAGCAACATCCTCTTTTTTATGTCCCTTGCACCATTTACATTAATAGTACTAAAAGAAAAAGTCCTCATCTTGACTGGTAAATTGTGCTCAAAGCATTAGGGACAAAAACAAAAAAATAAATAACTAAATCAGCTGGCAACATTTGCGTTACGCAGCTCCTTCCGTACTTCACTGACTCTTTGTCGAAGCCGATAGCACTCTGGTTTAGGGATCTCACCCTCTCTCATCCAGAAAGTGCCATCCCTAACAAACTGCTGTTTATTTGGAAAATAGTCCACAACACGAACATCTCTCTGCCCTTTAGTTTTCAGGAGAAAAGCATAATTTCTTCCGCTGTATAAACCACTGTAGGCACGTCAGTTTGGGAGCACTCCGACCAGCTAGAGTCAGAGGAATAGCCCTCAGCCTCAGACGCGCCTTCAGTGCCACTTTCTCCCTTTTTAACTTTAACTGAATTGTTTTCTCTATCTTTCGATTTTCTTTTGCATGCTGGTTTTTTAAACTCAGTCTCCATTCAGCGACTTCCTTACTTATCATCTCATCGAGAGGATGTGCATTCTGATTCAGACCTGTGTCTGAACCACCTGAAAAAGGTCCAGGTACGGCCTCGGCTGACTCAGGTTTATACACAGGCTTTGACCGGTTAGCCTCCTCCACCCCCGCACCATCCGCCCGTAACCCGGTTTCAACGGGCGTCTCAGGGCTATGCTCTGCGAGAGACGCAGGCACTTCGGCCGCAGGTGTGTCCGACTCTGATGGTTCGGCTGTGGAGGGAGTAGGCACATTAGGACCAGTTATGAGAGTCTCGATAACAGGGGACTCGGTCTCATTGGACTTTGTGGCGGGAGTTTCATCAGCATGTGAATCAGTTGTGGGAGAAATAACAGGGGAATCAGCCGTATTGGACTTTGATGTGGTAGGCTCGCTCGTGCGCTCTGCAGAGTCCGCGGCAGCAGCCACTTCTGCCTGCGCAGTGCTCTGCCCAGCCTGACCTGCGTTCCCACTCCTGTCATTCGTACAGTCCTGCCTCTGGTGTCCGACTTTTCCACATCTGAAGCACTTAATTGACACATTTGAAGTGACATACACAAGGTAGCTGAAACTACCAACAGTAAAATTGAATTTAACATCCAGCTCACTCCGATGACCACTGAGAACCATATAAACCTGCCTACGGAAAGACAGAAGATGCTTCAATTTAGGCGATTTACAGCCAACAGGTAACTTTTTTATCGGCGACACCACTTTTCCAAAACTAGATAACTCCTTAATAATCTGCGCATCACTGAGGAAAGGGGGAACATTAGAAAGAAGTATCTTTCGCGAGGGGCTGCTCAGGGGATGTACAGGAATCAGGGAATCCCTAATTACAACGCCATGCTGGATGGCCAAATCAGCTTTATCAACAGAACTCAAGAAAAGCACAATGGCTTTATTCATGCGTGAACCTGAAAGCACATGCTCATGTCCTACGACTTCACCCACAGCTAAACTACATTCCTCCACTCCGACCTGAGATTCCACTCTAATTCCGTGAGACCTCGTCAAAGACGCCAAAAACTCCATTGTTCACCTACGCGGTGCGGGTGGCAGCTCAGCGAATGCTGAAGCGCACCCCCGCAAGTAACACAAAGCGCAAACTTTTTGACAAATAATTATACTATATACAAACAAATAAAGGCAACGCACAGAAGATAAAGTTAGAAAAAAAGTCTTAGTCACAGACAGCAGTATCACTCACGCGTCTCCCGCAGCACTCCACTCGCTCGCACATGCGCTCAGAGAGAGAGAGAGAGGGGAGATAGAGAGAGAGAGAGAGAGAGAGAGAGAGAAAGAGAGAGAGAGAGAGAGAGAGAGAGAGAGAGCAATTTCCTCCCCAGCGGGGCATAGAGAATCTAAAAACCCAAACAATCAGGCTAAAATAATAAATAAAGTACTCTCTTAGAGTTAAAAATCCCAGGAGCAATTCCAAATTCCACAGCAGGCTGGACTTACAAGGGCAAGAACCTCAGTGGTCCAACTAAGACCAAAGTTCAGTGCAGACATAACACTTGGCACAGGGGTAATTAGTAATCTCCCATGATGAGGAAAGGAGATTAGACTGACCAGGTATAGGCATCTGAATGACATGATGACCAGGTGTAGTCATTTGAACACAGAATGTCTGTCAGAAACCTATCAGGTAACCATATGAAAATAAGCACGTATAGCCCTCATACAGTGAAATATCTGTCATAAACCGGTCATGTGGCAATAACCTCTGACCCCAACCTGGCAATAACCTCTGACCCCAACCTGGCAATAACCTCTGACCCCAACATGGCAATAACCTCTGACCCTAACCTGGCAATAACCTCTGACCCCAACATGGCAATAACCTCTGACCCTAACCTGGCAATAACCTCTGACCCCAACCTGGCAATAACCTCTGACCCCAACCTGGGAATAACCTCTGACCCCAACATGGCAATAACCTCTGACCCTAACCTGGCAATAACCTCTGACCCCAACCTGGCTATAACCTCTGACCCTAACCTGGCAATAACCTCTGACCCCAACATGGCAATAACCTCTGACCCCAACCTGGCAATAACCTCTGACCCCAACCTGGCACCGATCTGTTCAAGAGGCAGGGGCTCTATAGGATGGAGATGTTCTACCAAAGTTGTTGGGAGTGACACAATATAGACCTCGTCCTGCTCTACCGTAACCTCCTGAGAACCAACCCATAGACTTGTGTCCTCTGTAGGTGACACGTGTGTTACATGCATACCCTCTTACTCGTTTGAGCTGTTTCTTGGTTCCCAGGAGGATAGATCTAGTCCTGGTCTACCATATATTGAACCCTGATCTACCATACATCTAACCCTGATCTACCATAGATCTAACCCTGATCTACCATACATCTAACCCTGATCTACAATAGATCTAACCCTGATCTACCATACATCTAACCCTGATCTACCATAGATCTAACCCTGATCTACCATAGATCTAACCCTGGTCTACCATAGATCTAACCCTGGGCTACCATAGATCTAATCCTGATCTACCATAGATCTGATGGAATCTCTGTAAGCACGCTTAAGTTGAAGAAGGGACCGGAGAGTTGAAGTCAGGTTTCTGGAGTTTATTTTCGCCGTGGAGACCCCCTCTCAGCTTGGTGCTCAGAGCAAGGCCTACCTGATAGCAGAATGTGTAGGCATTTATACATTTCAGTCAGGTAGAATACAATAGAAGAGGGGATGACCACACCCTTTAGGTGAGAGGAAGGGGGAGACAGCGGGGTGAGGGGTTCACCTATGGGGGAGGGGGTGATACTATGGCACAAAGGGTCTTAGCAGGAAGGAGCCTATCTGGGGGGGGGAGGGTTCACAAGTCACTTGTTCAGGTCTCAGTGAAACAGAGAGTACACATCCAAAATGAGTTGCAGATACAACATAAGGAGTTAATGTCTTACAACAACAGAATAGCAATATTTCCAGTTCCATCAGATCTAACCCTGATCTACCATAGATCTAACCCTGGTCTACCATAGATCTAACCCTGATCTACCATAGATCTAACCCTGGTCTACCATAGATCTAATCCTGATCTACCATAGATCTAACCCTGATCTACCATAGATCTAACCCTGGTCTACCATAGATCTAACCCTGATCTACCATAGATCTAACCCTGATCTACCATAGATCTAACCCTGATCTGCCCTAGACCCAGCTCTGATCTGCCCCTCTTCCCTAGAGTCCCAGCTACAGTATCAGAGGGCAGTGAACACACATCCTCAGGGCTCACACACAACACACACACAGAGAACACACATGCTCAGAGCTCCACACACACACAGAGAACACTCATGCTCAGAGCTCCACACACACACACACACACACACAGAGAGAACAGACATGCTCAGAGCTACACACATACACAGAGAACACACATGCTCAGTTACACACACACACAGAGAGAACACACATGCTCAGAGCTCCACACACACACACACACACACACAGAGAACACACATGCTCAGAGCTCCTGTATGTATCATGTATATACCATCTTATGTTTGTGTGTATCATGTATATACCATATCATGTGTGTATGTATCATCTATATATCATATTATGTTTGTATGTATCATGTATATACCACATTGACCCCTCTTTTTTACCCGGCCGGCTCTAAGCAGATAGTGGCCCTTATGAGCAGAGGTTCTGCTCAAGGTTTCTTCCCTCAAAGGTCAATTTCCCACCGGTGGGAAAATAGTTTTTTGATTCTTGTTGTCAATATGCCTTTAAAGCTCTGTGAGTTTTTGTCCTAGAGTCATAAAAAGAACACACCCAGAAACCTTTAATCTTTTACATATATGGCACTTGTGCATCAACGTTTTTAGTTAGGAAATATACAAAAACATCAAGTCATGTCAGACTACCTAAGAAAGTCTAACAGGCCTCAGACCTTTACCTTTGTCACCTTTGTGCTTGTTCCAGGGGGGTTCAGGCCCTGGGCTCTGTAAAGCGCCTTGAGACAATTTTATTGTTTTGGTGCTATATAAATAAAATAGAATTGAATATGGGTATATGTGTGTACGTATGTCTGTCTGTGTGAGTGTGTGTATGTGTGTGTGTGTGTGTGTGTGTGTGTGTGTGCGTGTGTGTGTGTCTGTGTGTATGTGAGTGTGTGTGTGTGTGTGTGTGTCTGTGTACCTGATTTCCTGTGCGCCTGTTCTCCATCCTCCATCCTCCGGCCTCAGGAACCCCTTCCCAAAACAGCTGCTTCCACATACGTCACCACGGTGACACACACTTCCCAGACACCCCTGCAGATGCTCCGATGGAATGTGTCCAGTGTCATCAGTCGGGATGAGATGAGCCACCCATGAACAGGGGACTGAAGAAGCCCCACTTTGAGATATTTGAATGGGAATTGTGAATTATCAGAGTCAATTATATTATGAATAATCATAGTTATCCCTCGCTCAGTTCAGCATCGTCAACATTGAATAGTCTTAACGCAAAAAGGAAGGGGGGTAGGGGGTTCCACTATGATAACTTCATAGTCTGCCCGAAAACTCTTTTTTCAGCAGACATTCACAATTAGTGTAAGTATATTTAGGATTTGTTTGTAAAGATAGATATAACAAAACTCTCTCTGAAGTTATCTCCGAGCTCCAACTACAGACACCCTTAACAGATACAGAGGCAGTGTATTCGATCCGAGTCCGAAAGGGGACTGATTCTCCTGCTAGCTGGCACTGACCTAATTCATTTCCAATCTCATGTGAAGTATTCTCACTAGAAAAGACTTGTAAAGTGTTTTATCATTCAGCAGAGAGGTAGGACAGCACTGATATATGGTCCTGTGCTGTGCTGAACCTCGAGTGTGTAGGGATGGTGGAGGAGTGTGCAGGTGTGTGTGTGTGTGTGTGTGTGTGTGTGTGTGTGTGTGTGTGTGTGTGTGTGTGTGTCTGCAGGAGTGTGTAGAGATGGTGTAGGAGTCTGCAGGAGTGTGTAGAGATGGTGGAGGAGTCTGCAGGAGTGTGTGTGTGTGTGTGTGTGTGTGTGTGTGTGTGTGTGTGTGTCTGCAGGACTGTGTAGAGATGGTGTAGGAGGAGTGTGTAGGGATGGTGGAGGAGTCTGCAGGAGTGTGTGTGTGTGTGTGTGTGTGTCTGCAGGAGTGTGTGTGTGTGTGTGTGTGTCTGCAGGAGTGTGTGTGTGTGTGTGTGTGTGTGTTGTGTGTCTGCAGGAGTGTGTAGGGATGGTGTAGGGGTCTGCAGGAGTGTGTAGGGATGGTGTAGGGGTCTGCAGGAGTGTGTGTGTGTGTGTGTGTGTGTGTGTGTGTGTGTGTGTGCAGTAGAGATAGTGGAGGAGTCTGCAGGAGTGTGTGTGTGTGTGTGTGTGTGTGTGTGTGTCTGCAGGAGTGTGTAGGGATGGTGTAGGGGTCTGCAGGAGTGTGTAGGGATGGTATAGGGGTCTGCAGGAGTGTGTGTGTGTGTGTGTGTGTGTGTGTGTGTGTGTGTGTTGTGTGTGTGTGTCTGCAGGGGTGTGTAGAGATAGTGGAGGAGTCTGCAGGAGTGTGTGTGTGTGTGTGTGTGTGTGTGTGTGTGTGTGTGTGTGTGTGTGTGTGTGTCTGCAGGAGTGTGTAGAGATGGTGTAGGAGGAGTGTGTAGAGATGGTGGAGGAGTCTGCAGGAGTGTGTGTGTGTGTGTGTGTGTGTGTGTGTGTGTGTGTGTCTGCAGGAGTGTGTAGGGATGGTGGAGGAGTCTGCAGGAGTGTGTGTGGTGTGTGTGTGTGTGTGTGTGTGTGTGTGTGGTCTGCAGGAGTGTGTAGGGATGGTGTAGGGGTCTGCAGGAGTGTGTAGGGAGAACAGCGTCTGTTATGAAAGGACAGTGAACCTTCATGCTTAGATATCCTCCTGAGACCCTGAGAGGAAGAAAGGTTTTGATAATGTAATAATGTAGCTGGATCATGCAGTGTATCTCTCCACTGATAGCTCTCCATAAGCATGTTTCTAAATGGCTTATGCTTTGGCCCCTTCACTCTATAGCCAAAGAGAGACATTACTGGATGTTGGATGCCTTTCAAAACAAGCCTTGGCTCCCCTAGGGAGCCATGTGGAGCAAATTGATATGCAGGAACAATGCATGTCCATTGCCTGTTTTCAACAGTGGAACTCTAGCTTGGAAATATATACAACCCTCTGCGCCCCACTTTGAAAAGGAGACTTTATAAAACCTTTTAAAAATAGATTCCTAACGTTTTAAAATAAAGAAACCCGTCTTAAAAGGAGGGTAAAGGAATGTGTTTGATCAAAAACACACTTGACAGGAAATGTTGTTTGGTTAGACAAAATTCATTAGAATGACTTATTCTTCAGACACCGAGCCCAGCGAGATGAAGATGGATATATGTGTGTGTACGTTACTGGAAACAAGCTGTCAAAATGTTGGGTACATTTTTGCCTCGTCAACACAATTTATGTGAGGAGAGCTGTGCTGAGACAGCCAGTGAGAAACAGAGAACAAGAGTGAGAGTGTGTGTGTGTGTGTGTGTGTGTGTGTGTGTGTGTGTGTGTGTGTGTGTATGTGTATGTGTGTGTGTGTGTGTGTGTGTGTGTGTGTGTGTGTGTGGAGAGAGAGAGGGGGTAAGGAGAGAAAGACAGATATAGAAAGACGAGAGAGAGGGGAAGAGAGAGCGAGAGAGAGACAGAGAGAGAGGAGAGAAAGAGATAAAAAGAGAAAGATATAAAGAGAGAAGGACACAGATAGAGAGAGGACAGAGAGAGAGAGAAAAAGAGATAGAGAATGTGAGGAGAGAGCAGAGGAAGGAGAGAGAGATAGAGACAGAGGAGAGAGAGAGAGAGAGAGAGAGAGAGAGAGAGAGAGAGAGGGGCTTGTCCCCTCCTCACAGGCTTGCAGCAGCCCCACCATGCAAAAGAAAACAGCCAGAACCCACTGGTCTTTTTTTTTACAAAGCATGGACAGACACGCCAGAAAAACAAAGCTCTCTCAAACTGAGCAAACAGCGAAGCCCAAAACATACCAGAGGGACCACCCACAGAGGGGCGACACGCACGGCTCCGACCCACACTTCAGACCACTACTGGCAGCCCGCTCATGCCCTCGGGGTGGGTGTCCACCATGGCCAGTTAAGAGCAGCAACTGACCCGCTCATGGCCGCGGGGTAGGTGTCCACCATGGCCAGTTAAGAGCAGCCACTGACCTGAGAGATAGTGATTTGTCAGGCACTCTTGTGAACACTTGTGAACACTTGTGAAAGACGCTCTATTCTGCAGTCGGCCTCACATGGCTGTGAGAAAGAGGAGCTGTGGGCCGAGACTGTTAGACATGTCTTGATGGATATAAAAATATATAAAATAAAGATATAAAGGTTGTATTAATACCTTCAAAGCACATTTATAAATGTAAACACTCAGACAGTCTTGATGGATATAAAGGGTTATAAATACCTTCAAAACACATTTATAAATGTAAACACTCAGACAGTCTTGATGGATATAAAGGGTTATAAATACCTTCATAACACATTTGTAAATGTAAACAAAGACCGTGAGCAGTATTTATATCCATCACACACATATACAAGGTGAGCGGTAAACACCAACAGTTCAACTGCTGCTGAGGCATATCCAATGGACCACACTTATGAACAGAACAACACACCACTGCCGTGAAGTAAATCATCAAAGGTCTTGAATACAAGTGTTGTGATTTAACCAGCCATGGGTAATATGGTGAAGGATTGAAAGGTTGTATACATTTCAAGACAACTTGAGAATAGTTTTAAAAAGATGATATGACCTGGGCAGAAATATGATATTTTCAACATTATCTTCAGCTTCCAGTCATGTCATCCATCCTAGTTTGGATGCTGGAATCCAGGAGGGCAGGAGGAATTGGGCTTCTCTGAGCATTTAACAACAGTGGAGATACAAGCCTGTACACGCACACACACAAACACACACACACACACACACCCACACACAAACAACATGAAGACACACACACACATACACACACAAACAACATGAAGACACACACACACACAAACAACATGAAGACACACACACACACAAACAACATGAAGACACACACACACACACAAACAACATGAAGACACACACACACACACACACATAAACAACGTGAAGACACACACACAGACACACATAAACATAACACCACACACACACACAACCAACACACACACACACACACACACACACACACACACACACACACACACACACACACACACACTCACAGAGACACACAGAGACACACACGTACACCATTCCTGTAGATGAGGGAGACTTATGAAGGGCAGAAGGGAAGTGTACACTAGACATACTGCTTAGTGTGTACATTTGCCCTTACAGATTTCCTGCTATGGCTACGCAGTAGTCGAGAGGGTTTTTTTCTTTTCTTTTTTTTTCTCGCTGTCTTTTTCTCCCTCCCTTTTTCTTCAGACAGACAAGTAAACATTATGCTTGGAGCCACTTCCATTAGCGACTGGTCTGACGGACTTTTTCTGTTGTCCGTGTACATGTGTGTAGCCGTGTGTGTGTGTGTGTGTGTGTGTGTGTGTGTGTGTGTGTGTGTCCACAGGCTTACATATGTGCATGTTTAAGTGAAACAGATGATATTTATAGTAAAAATATCATAAAACAGTTGGGCATTAGACTTTTTTCCTGTGTCAAACATGTGAAATGTTGATGTAGCCTGTTGCTCTTGCTGAGTAGGGACATTGTAACGGTAGCCAGTGTGAGGAGGAGTGTGTGTGAGCGTGTCTGTGAGCGCGCGTGTGTGTGTGTGTATGTGGGTGGGTGTGTGTGTGAGTGAGTGTGGAGGTGCATGCATGTGTGTGTGTGTGTGTGTGTGTGTGTGTGTGTGTGCATGTGTGCGTGCATGTGTGTGTAGGGGTTGCAGAGCTAGCCCAGTCTAAAAGGTCATCCCATGCTTTCACAAAATCCCCTGGCTTACTGTGAGAAGCAGAGGCCAAACTCATTGCCCTTTATCCAGCAAGAGTTCCAGTCTGGACTGTCTCTGTTTGTGTTGACGCCCAATCTGTTCTCGTCTGTTTGTGTTGACTTCCAGTCTGTTCTCGTTTGTTTGTGTTGACTTCTACTCTGTACTCGTCTGTTTGTGTTGACTTCTAGTCTGTACTCGTCTGTTTGTATTGACTTCTAGTCTGTTCTCGTCTGTTCTCGTCTGTTTGTGTTGACTTCTAGTCTGTTCTCGTCTGTTTGTGTTGACTTCCAGTCTGTTCTCGTCTGTTTGTGTTGACTTCTAGTCTGTTCTCGTCTGTTTGTGTTGACTTCCAGTCTGTTCTCGTTTGTTTGTGTTGACTTCTAGTCTGTTCTCGTCTGTTCTCGTCTGTTTGTGTTGATGTCCAGTCTGTTCTCGTCTGTTTGTGTTGACTTCCAGTCTGTACTCGTCTGTTTGTGTTGAATTCCCACAATGCCATTTAGAGACTGAAGAAAAAGACAACCCAGAATAGGATTGGTATGCTCTTCTCTTCTCTTGTCCAATCTATCTATCTATCTATCTATCTATCTATCTATCTATCTATCTATCTATCTATCTATCCACCCACCCAGCTATCTATCTGTCTGCCTGCCTGTCTGTCTGTCTGTCTGTCTGTCTGTCTAATCTCTCTCTTTACTTATCATCCTTTATGTTCATGGAGCCACTCAACCTCCCTGGTGATAACCTGGTGAGTTAGTGGCTAGTTAGTTTGGCGAGTTAGTTGGGAAACTAGTGTCTCCTCCTCATCAAGTTTGCCATGGATGAAGACATCTGCCAGTCAAGGACCATAAATGAAGCTAACCTTAGCGCTAGCATCCAGTCTCCTGGTGTGCTCTGACCTTAAGTCGGGTGGATTTTTTCGCTGCAGTGGCGGGCCGCTTCACCAGGCTTTAGCTATTATCAGACCCAGAATGCAAAGCATGCAGTATAGCTACAGGGTTGTTGTCTTTTTCGCACCGGAGTCCAAAATAACCAAGAACAGTGTCCAGCCCCCCGAGCCGGCCCTTGCAATCCAGCGCAAACAAACACATGCATCTGTAGCGGCCCTGCGCAGCTTGGCCTTCTGAGACTGGTCAGAGCAAATCATTCTTTCAAAAAAAAAAAAAGAAAGAAAGAAAGAAAAGAACAGAAAAGAAGAATAACAAAAAAGCCTTTGCATCCTCCCGTCTCCTGTTTCTCGTGGGAAGGAGGGAGAGTGTTTGTGAACCTGTTCATTAGATGTCGTGTTGGCGTGTTTGGTGTTTGTGTTGCAATTAGAGTTAAACGGCTGAACTCTGTCACAGAGAATGGAAGAGCACTTGAGTGCTAGAAGTTACAAGGGCAAGAAAGTATAATTTCCCCCATTAAATTGTTTTGAACATTCTTGAAAAACATCACATGTCGGATGTAGAGGTAATTAGTCTTTCACTGATCACACACACACACAGACACACACACACACACACACACACACACACACACACACACACACAAACACACCCACACACGCACACACACACACACACACAATGAGACTGGAATCTACTAACTTAGTTTTTCTCATCGTGAAACTTTGATTAAAGATATGATACGATAAGACATATCTACAACAAACCCACAGAGACACAAATGTGCTGATTGAAAGCATTTAGCTCTGTTTTACAGAAACCATGGAAACACTGCAGTAGGTAAACAATTTATTATTCTCCAGACATCATTCTTCATCCTCCTGACAAGGGCAGCAGTGGACGAGGAAATATGAGGCTGTATCCCACGTGAAACTCAAATCTATGGCTTTTCATTCACAAGCCCGGCATTCAAGCATTAACGCGTTGAGATACCACCCTGATTTATGAGCGAAGCAGTCACGATGGATGCAATGTTAGCTCTGGACCCTCCTCAGTATGGTCACATGAACACAAGAGTGAGGGAAGTCATGTTCTTGTACTGGTCCAGTGCTTCGCAATTCTTTTTTCCATTTCCCTGACCTGTAAAAACCTCTCGGAAAGCTGAAAATAATACAAAACGATTTTCTCTCTCTGTTCATCTCTCTCCTCTCTCTCTCGCTCTCTCTCTCGCTCTCTTTCTCCCTCTTTCCTATTCCCCCTCCTTTTTTCTTTTCTTTTCTCTCTCTCTCTCTCTCTCTCTCTCTCCCTCCCTCTTTCTCTCTGCTGCATATTTCTTTCCCAGTCCGTTTAAACTCTAAGGCCTAGCTGTAGCGTCAGGCTGTGTTCCTCTCCAAACCATTCACATGGAACTGGTTAGAACCAAATTCCTTCCAGGGAGAAAATATCTGGCACGACTTTTATACAAAATCATAAATGGGAGGTCTTTTCTAATCACATCCCGTGTCATTTTCACCCCCACCCCCCTCCTCCACACACACACACACACACACACACACACACACCAACCCACCCAACCCCCCTTAAAGGCTCATTTTCCTGGTGTTTTCTCCTTCTGCATGGGACAGTGTGAGAACCCCAGCATGTATCTCATATTCATCTTTTTTCAACGCAAGGACACCCAATTTCATCTCTTTCTTTCTGCCGGTGAAGAGCAGACCAGCCCTTCTGCAGAGGGGTGGAAAATGTTCTTACTTTATGCTCTTTGCATTTATGCACACACACACACACATACGCATACACACAAACGCACACACATATACGCATGCACACACATGCACACACACACAAACACACATATGCACGCACACACACATACGCACACTCACATAAGCATGCACACACACACACACACACACACACACACACACACACAAAGCCAAGGGAGCAAGGCCTCATGGAGGCCTGTAATTGTTTTGTGTATTTTGGCCCACAGGTTCGGAGGTAGAAAAATGCCCTCCACTTCAGCTAGGCGATACTGTATGTAACACACAAACACACACACACATGCACACACACACACACTCATGAAATGTGGTTAGCTCTGAAAATATACAGAGCTGTTTGAAATTACCCCTGCAGGTTCTTGTCCAGTGGTGTTTCGCGGCCAGCCTCCCCCTGCCCCTGTGGGTAGCCAGACAACTCCAGGTAAACACTTCTCCAGCAGCACCTACAGCAATGGAGACACCACACAGACACACACACACACACACACACACACACACACACACACACACACACACACACACACACACACACACACACACACACACACACACACACACACACACACACACACACACACACACACACACACACACACACACACACACTACCCACAACTCCGGCAATGGAGACATTCCTCTGAGCTCGGAGACCTGGAGTGGCCTTTTCATCGCTGGCCTGGCTTGCAAACTCTCTCACACACACACACACACACACACACACACATACTCATGTATATATACACACACACACACACACACACACACACACACACACACACACACACAGACACACACACACACACACACACACACACACATACACACACACACACACATACTCATGTATATATACACACACACACACACACACACACACACACACACACACACACACACACACACACACACACACACACACACACACACACACACACACACACACACACACACACACACACACACACACACACACGTACTCACGTACACACACATCTACAGACAGGGTCCTAATTTCCTTGATGGGCAATGCAGCTGGCAACACAACTCAAATGTGCATAACCTAAAAGCTAATTTAACAACTTGGCAAAATCATTTTGCTTCTTTCATAACATGAGCAGGATTCTAATCCCAAACATGGATGGGTCAGTGCAGGGCTGGGGTGTGTCTCTGCGCGGACCTGGTTGGCTCCGTATAAAGACAGTGGTACAGTGGTAGAGAAGTCGTTTAGTAATCAGAAGGTTGCTAGTTCGATTCCCTGTCGAAGCGTCCTTGAGCAAGACACTGAACCCCTAATTGCTCCTGATGTGCAGTGTAAATGTAAAATGTGTATACATTGTAAGTCGCACATATGTAAGTCGCTTTGGATAAAAGCGTCTGCTAAATGACTAAATGTAAATGTAAGACGTTCTTTGAAAGAAACACCTTTTACTTGAAACTTCTGAACGAGTTCATGTCGGGCAGACCTCCCGCACGAGAACCTCTGTCTCCTCTGGTGTTAACTGTTCTGCTCGTGACTGGAAACGTATCGTTTGCTCCACTGTAGAACAATTACTGAGCTCCCGTGTGAACGTTACTAATAAGGCATGGTCGAATCAGTGTGATTGGCTGATGAACCCACTTATGCTTGGTTGGTTGCACTCTGCTTTGTGTCAATGACATTAGCACGTATAGGAATCCTCACCTATTCTCACTGCTCTCTCTCTCTCTCTCTCTCTCTCTCTCGCTCTTTCCCCCTCTCTCTCTCTAGTCTCTCTTTCCCCATCTCATTAAACTCACTGTTCCTCTGCCTCTTTCTCTCCCTCTTTCACTCACTTTCTCTCTCTCTCTCTCTCTCTCTCGCTCTCTCCCCCTCTCTCTCTAGTCTCTCTTTCCCTATCTCCTTAAACTCACTCTTCCTCTGCCTCTTTCTCTCCCTCTTTCACTCACTTTCTCTCTCTCTCTCACTTTCTCTCTCTCTCTCTCTCGCTTTCTCCCCTCTCTCTCTCTAGTCTCTCTTTCCCTATCTCCTTAAACTCACTCTTCCTCTGCCTCTTTCTCTCCCTCTTTCACTCACTTTCTCTCTCTCTCTGCCTATCTCTTTACCTCTCCCTCTCTCTCTCCCTCTCTCTCTCTCCCTCTCTCTCCCCCTCTCTCTCTCCCCCTATCACCTCAGAGAAGAGCCATCCTGGACAGGGTACGAGTCTGGAGCGAACCTGACCTAGATATAATCACGCCTCGCTAACGGGACGGACAAATGCACAATAAATCATCTGGGAGATGTGTGTACAGTCCAGGGCAGCCTTTGGGCCCGTGCACTGCTGTACCGCCCCGTCTGTGCACAGTATCAGGCCCTCTTGACGTCCGTGTACATCTACAGGATTCCTCAGCCTCCTCGACGGAGTCAAATATTTGCTCCGGTGAAGTGCAGTCGAGATCAGGTTTACTGGGGAGGGCGATGAGGAATTGACCCGACCGAGACCAGATGTCTCGCTCTCTCTCTCGCCTCGTCTCGTCTCGCCTCGCCTCGCTCGCGCTGCGGAAACCGACAGAGGCTCCTCACGCCCTGACAGCTCAGTTCCTACAAACTCCCAGAATGCATAGCTGAATTCAAAGCAACGCTTTGTAAGGTTTCATGATATGCTTTTGTATGTAACTATATTTCACTCCATTAAAATTATGGACACCTGTTAGACCTACTAGGTTCCCCAGGCTCCTTGCGATGTCGGTTTGTCTGAAAGAAACAGAACAGCTATGCATTCAGCTTTCCATCTTGGCCTGACCCAAATACATCACCTCCAAGCTGTGCCAACTGTACTTTTCTTACTATTTGCCTGGCAAGCCTGTGGGCTGTTAGCTAGATTAGTCAAAAATGAACCCACTAGTTTAGCTAGATATAACACTAGACAAAAACCTCTGTACTGCCTCTTTAAAAAGGGGATGTGCTGATGATCCAGACCATAGGCAGCTCCTCTACTTGGTCCTGCAGACTCTTATCAACGCCAGAACCAAAGGTTAACCCAAACACCTTCACAAACTCGATTCCAGAACCAAAGGTTAACCCAAACACCTTCACAAACTCGATGCCAGACCCAAAGGTTAACCCAAACACCTTCACAAACTCAATGGCAGAACCAAAGGTTAACCCAAACACCTTCACAAACTCAATGGCAGAACCAAAGGTTAACCCAAACACCTTCACAAACTCAATCAGAACCAAAGGTCAACCCAAACACCTTCACAAACTCAATGGCAGAACCAAAGGTTAACCCAAACACCTTCACAAACTCAATGCCAGACCCAAAGGTTAACCCAAACACCTTCACAAACTCAACGCCAGACCCAAAGGTTAACCCAAACACCTTCACAAACTCAATGGCAGAACCAAAGGTTAACCCAAACACCTTCACAAACTCAATGCCAGACCCAAAGGTTAACCCAAACACCTTCACAAACTCAACGCCAGAAGCAAAGGTTAACCCAAACACCTTCACAAACTCAATGGCAGAACCAAAGGTTAACCCAAACACCTTCACAAACTCAATGCCAGACCCAAAGGTTAACCCAAACACCTTCACAAACTCAATGGCAAAACCAAAGGTTAACCCAAACACCTTCACAAACTCAATGCCAGACCCAAAGGTTAACCCAAACACCTTCACAAACTCAATGGCAGATCCAAAGGTTAACCCAAACACCTTCACAAACTCAATGGCAGATCCAGAGGTTAACCCAAACACCTTCACAAACTCAATGGCAGATCCAGAGGTTAACCCAAACACCTTCACAAACTCAATCAGAACCAAAGGTCAACCCAAACACCTTCACAAACTCAATGGCAGAACCAAAGGTTAACCCAAACACCTTCACAAACTCAATGCCAGACCCAAAGGTTAACCCAATCACCTTCACAAACTCAACGCCAGAAGCAAAGGTTAACCCAAACACCTTCACAAACTCAATGCCAGACCCAAAGGTTAACCCAAACACCTTCACAAACTCAACGCCAGAAGCAAAGGTTAACCCAAACACCTTCACAAACTCGTTGAGCTACTCAGGAATTCCATGTTCCTCTTGACAGGCAAGTTCAGTGCACACCTGGGGGTTATTAGCTGTGTCTGATGGACAGTAATGTAATTAGAGAAGACGACAGGTGTGCAGATCGCAGGTCTCCCTCTTGACACCCGCACATGAACTCTTCCTGGAAACTGATTTGACACTGAGTGGACCCTGCACAAACCTACTTACTTAAGGCCTGCAGGTGGTGGGGTACCCTTTTAAGAGGAGGCTGGCGAACAAGCAGAGCTGGCACTGGTCCAACAGTGAGACAAACAAGGTCAAATCTAAGAGACACAGTGAGCCACACAAGGTTAGGGTCAAATCTGCAGGCTTGCAGGTGGTGGGGTACCCTAAGAGACACCGGGCCACTAGGTGGGGGGGGGGGGGCCCTCTAAGAGACAATAGTCCATGAAGAGAAAACGGCATTTGAAGCATTTCTACTGTTTTGTTTAACTATGTTTTTGTAGGTAGCGTATTGTAGGTAGGTAGCACAAGGCTAGGGTGAACTCAAAGAGGGTCACCAACGGAGCCTCCAGATGATGCTGCACCTGAACCAGAGCTCCTCCTCCTCCTCCTCCTCCTCTTCCTCTTCCTCATCCTCCTCCTCCTCCTCCTCCTCCTCCTCCGAAGTTTCACTATTGACAGTGTACATTCCAATGAGGAAAACATTCCGATGAGCAAAACAGTCAAATTATATTGACCATTCAAGGAATTATAATTATATACACCAAATTATATTGAGGAATAAAGAATTGCCACACACCCCTAATATAAAGTCTGTTCTCTCTTAATAAGGAATGAGTTTTACATAAAGCCCGTATACAGTGAATATTAGGCAAACCTTTAAGCGTCTGCCTTTTTTTTTTTAAGAAACCTCAGACATACCTGTCAGTCTAACCCCTGATCCTTATCTTTGTAATGTATTTAATTTAAGAAACTCACACACTTACTCCATACATGGCACCAGACCATGACAGCATAAGGGCTGAAGCCTCCTGGCTGATGGACCCCCTATAGGATACAGTCAGAGAGGACAGGCTGGACCCGGTGATGCCAGCCATGTTAAAATTCCACTCTGTATTACCTGGTTTTGGAACCGACCCAGGTAATCTGACCAGCGTGTATTTGAAGAAGTCTGTCCACCAGAGCGGGAGAGGCAGAGCCATTCATTTTCTTGTGGAATAGACAGTTTCAGACATCAGTATTTTTTTTTTTTATACTTTATTTTTAATGAAACAAAGATACAATGAGACATACATACATACATACATACATACATACATACATACATACATACATACATACATACATACATACATACATTAACAAAAAGTTGGTCACCTATACATTTATACTGATGGTACAATGATGGAAATAAATGTCAATTCACACAATAACAGATCAGTGATGATTCTGTGAGGTCACAAACATAATCCATTTTTCCCAATACTGCAAAAATTTATCAGGCCGTAGATTCAGCGAGAAAGTCATTCTCTCCATATTTTGAACATCAGTTACAGTATCTATCCAGTCAGTATCTGTTGGAGGTTCGGCCTGTAGCCATTTTCGTGTAACAGCTTTCTTGCTGGCTGCTAGTAATATCTTTAACAAATATTTGTCTTGCACCAAAAGGTGAGCTGCGATATTGCCCAAATAAACTGTAGGAAAGGAACAGTCAAGTCCATCTCCAAAAACAGTCTGTATTGTTTGTATTACCACCTGCCAGTATGGCTGAATGGCTGGGCAGCTCCAAAATATATGGAAATGATCTGCCAGCTGTTCTCCACATTTTCTCCAACATAGACCCATTTCTGCCTCTCCTGTTTGTGCACATTTTAGTTTGGGGGTTATGAAGTATCTAAACAGATTCCGCCAACAGAACTCCCTCCAAAGGCCCGAGCTGGTGGAAGTGGGACTGCACAGAGCACATATTGACCAGTCCTCCTCTGAAATGACAAGTCCAGATTCTTTCTCCCATTTTAATCTAACCTTATCTGTTGAGTGTTTTCTACTGGATTGAATACTTGAGTATAATCTTGAAACAAGTTTCCTGTTGTCCATATTTTTATATATGTCAATAAATATGTCAATTAAACTGGCATCACCTGTCTCCTTGGATTTAATCTCCTTATTAAAGTAGGTCCTGGTTTGTAAATACCTAAAGAAATCGAGTTTTTCTAAACCATACTTCTCTGAAATGTTCTGAAAACTATCCAGTTCTCCCTTTGAATAAAATTGAACAGTAAGAAGTGATGCCAATTCTATGCCAGTATTTAAACCTCCCATCAATCCTCGCCGGCCTAAAGTCCGGGTCAAAAGCGACCCATCTCAACAGTCTAGATCGTCTTTCAAGTAGTGGTGATTTACATTCCTTAAACCAGATTCTAAGAGGAACTTTAGTCCATTGATTTAAACTTTTAACATGCTGCCCATACAAGGTTTTGCTACCCAATATGGATTGCAGCGGTATATCTAGCTGTGAGGTTTCCAAATCTTTCCATTTTGCTATATACACTGGATTACAGCAACATGCTAGTGGTCTTAATTGTGCCGCCTTGTAGTAGTTCAGACATCAGTATTATTCGTAAAAGCTGTGTTTGTTAGCTGTTTCTTCTTAAAGCCCCAACAGACTACGACATGCACTGCATGTATTGTAGATTTCCTGCCCCTTTGCTTGTGTTTTTTAATTGAACAGTTACACATGAAAACAAAACATACAGATGTGGAGTAAGGATGACAGTGCCAGGGCCCTGATAAGAGACTGTGTAGTAGTTGGTTGTTTATACAGAAGCAAGTTGGAAAGAGGCTGTGCTTGTTAAGTGATACTGGTATTGTACCAGTATGTCGTGGTTGAATTGTACCAGTATGTAGTGCTTGAATTGTACCAGTATGTAGTGGTTGAATTGTCCCAGCATGCAGTGGTTGAATTGTCCCAGTATGTAGTGGTTGCATTGCCCCAGTATGTAGCGATTGATTTGCCCTAGTATGTAGTGGTTGAATTGTCCCAGTATGTAGTGGTTGAATTGCCCCAGTATGTAGTGGTTGAATTGCCCCAGTATGTAGTGGTTGCATTGTTTTAAACAACAAGCTGGAATGAAGTTATGGTTGTTAACTGGCACTGTCTTAAATCTAAACTCCTTTTAGATCTTTTCCTGTGTGTAACTCAAATGACCTGTCTAGAGCACCTAGTGAGTGCTGCGAATAGGGCAGCTGACATCAAGGGAAAGACCACGTGGTGAAAAGAAAAGACAGCTGGTCGGAGGGCTGCCCTGGGATAGCAACCTGTAGCGGCAGCATCTGGGGAGAATACAGCCAGGTACATGTACTCAACTATGCTACTGAAGAACAAACTAACAGAATATCCCTCAAATATGACTCAAATATGACTCAAAGGCAGACCACATGGCATTGGACTTCATAGATGCAGAGATTCGACTAGGAGAAAATAAATCAACATTGATACGGCCAGTTGGGGGGGGGGGGGGGGGTAAGGGGAAAGTTCTTTAGGTTTGTAAATGCAGATTGGAAGAAGGAAACTTCACTGAAAGGCTTGAGGATCCACCAGGGAAAGAAATCATGCCTGGACGAAAGAGTACAGGGGCCCTGCACTTGAGCACTACTTGATAAGAAGTAGCTCAATTCAGTTGGTTGAGGAATTGAATCCCCCCTTCTAAAGCTGAAGGAGGACCTGGCACACTTGCACAGAATGGTAGACATCATGCAGTCGGTGAACAGCAGGAACAAATCAAGTAGACTAGCAAGGGAAACATGCGGTGGACAGAAACCAAAGGTTAGATGGCCAGGGGGCTTCTGAAGTCAAGGAATGGAGTTGTTGCAGCATTGATGATTTAAAAGGAATTTTGGAAGAATTGAAAGGTACAGCCGAGAGTAAATCGATCTCCTCGACGAAGAGGGAAAAGGGAAGAACAGGCAAGGGCTGCATTTCTATAAGGAGCCATTTGAGTTTGTGGAGTCTTAATTCACTCAAGAGAAAATAGGAAGTTTGAGAGTTGAAAGAAAAGACCTGGAGGGGTGTCTTCAATGGGTTCATACTGAGATACGTAGAACTCGTGTTACCGGCAGACATCCCTCCAGTTGGAGAGATAGGTTCACCATTGGACGCTGGCCTGCCCAGGTTGAAAGGGGTGCTATATATGGCTGCATTGGCTCCTAGTCCTAATGGGCTACCTTATCGTGTCTATAAAGGGCTCCTGGCCCTAATGGGGTACCTCATCGTGTCTAAAAAGGAGCGGCTGGTGTTTTGAAGTATCTATGGAAGCTTATGATGATTGTGTGGAAAAAGGGAACAATTCCGAGAATGTGGCATAGGGCTATAACGCCATGACCATAAGCCAATCTAGACCTATCAGCCATCTTAATGTGGAAGGAAAGATCTTTAATGCGGTAGGTCTCCCTACGTACTCCTGAGGGGGTCAACCCCCCCCCCCCCCGGCCCTACCACCCCTTACCCTGGACAGCCTGTGGGATGCCATTCTATAATGAGATCGATGTTTAGATAATTAGGCAGTGCATCGTTTAGACAGACGTATCTTGTTGTCCCCGGGATTCAGACCCATCGTGAGTATGGAGGGGGTTGGGTCTGGGATGGCAGACACCACTGTTGGGCCTTCTGGAGGAAGCGTTGGCCTAATTCAATGAAACACTGATGAAGGAAGTTGCACACTTTACAAACCCAGTGAAATGCTCACAAAGGCATAATTGTTGTTGTTGTTGTTGTTGTTGTTGTTGTTGTTGTTGTTGTTAAGTATTGTTAAGTATCAGTATGATGTATTAGTGCACCCTGTTGATGTACTTGTGGTTGTTCGGTATGAGGACTTGCATGTGACAGAGAGAGGTTTGGCTGCTATGGGGAGTCTCCAACCAACGGCACTAGCAATTTATCAACTTTTCCTGTGTATCACTAAAAAAATATACATTACAACAGGCCGAGAATCTACATTCATTCATGTACTGCTCACATGTGGCCCAGCTTCCATTCCGTCAGTGGAAAAATGTTTAGCTTTTGTGTGGTTTTAAACCGAAGGAGAAACTGGATGGTTGATCCACGCTCGGCCCGTGAGACGAGTGAAACTAGCGGTGGAGTGCTTTTGTTTCCTCAGCTAGAGGGCCATAAGTGCAGGCATGTAAGAACAACAAGAGGGTGCAGAGAGACAAGTGCCAACCAGCAGAGAGGCAGCAGACGTTAGCGCATAGCCACCCTGTGTGCTTTTGCCGGTGGATGGATGGTTGGACAATACTGGCATGACAGCAGTGGAGAAGAAAAGCAAACGTCGGGCGGAGAGAGAGTATTCATGTGTAGAGGCCAAGGGACGTCTGAAGACGCTAATTTTAGCCATGATGCCAGTTGCAATCCAGCTCTGAAATAGTAAGTTGGTAGCACGTTATAGCCTCTATACGTACACTCTATATGTTGTATATTTATACCTCTGTGTACATAGATAGCCTGAAGACCCAAATCACAAAACAAAATGAATTCCTTATCTAGTGATGAGATTGAATGGCTTGTCTGTAAACATTTTGTGTTGAATGTATTTTCTTTCAACTGAGAGAGAATTGGTATCCTCTGTACCTGTGTAAGTGGCCATGGGTCCTGAGCATGGTATAGAGAGGGGATAGACACCCAGCTGCACACACATGTGTTATCCTGTATAATATTCATTATTATTATCATTATTGTCATTATCATTATTATTATTATTATTATTATTATTTGCCCTTTTGAGTCAGGCTTTGGCTCTCTTATGCCCGCCGGATGTGGCTCCAGAGAGGCTCAGATGTCACCTCATTGGTTTGTTAGTTATCTGCCTGCTTGGCAGAAACACCCATCTCAACACGAACCCCTTTGTGTAGCCGACTGGGCACCCCCCCCCCCCCCCCCCCCACCCCACCCGCCCGGTCTGGGAAAAGATGCCAAGAGCAAGAACACCCACAATGCTTCACTCCGGCCATCTGTGCCCACCCTGGTCACATCACACACAGCTGAATGAGGACCACTGACTCACAGTGCCCAGGGAGACAAAAACCCATCACCTCAGGCAGCCCCGATGGAGGAACCAAACCAGTGGCGTAATGAATAGACGTCTTTGGATTTCCCTAATGAATACTCTCCTTTTGCACAGGAGGCCGAGCCCGGTCTCTCTCAGTGGGAGACTAATAAGACGTTGGGGGAAGTCTGACAGTGAGGGAGGGAACGGGGGTGAGAATGGAGACAATGGGCCTGAATGGCTGAGGTATGAAACCCCCTCAGTGTT
>NC_045170.1:4662682-4670182 GCF_900700415.2 Clupea harengus | reverse complement strand
ACACACACACACACACACACACACACACAGAGACACACACACACACACACACAGACACACACACACACACACACACACACAGACAACTGTACACAAACACACACACACACACACACACACACACACATACAGACACACGCACACTCTCTCTTTTATTGACACAAACACACCCACAGACACACATACTCTCTCTCTCTCTCTCTCTCTCTCTCGCACTAATACACACACACACACACACACACACACACACACACACACACACACACACACACACTGTGAAATGAAACCAGCCCGGAGGGAGTGTATACTGTGCCCATAGTGCTGTATGCTGTTCGAAGGAAAGGATGGGAATTAAAACACATTTCATGGTTTGCTCTTTTTATGGTTTCTGTTGAGCATCCTGGTAGAGGAAATGACAGAATAAGAGCGGGGCTGAGAAGAGAAAAGAGAAACTCATGACCTCTATGGAAAGTTGCTGTAAAGCTGCTTTCTTCACGAGCGGCCTCCAAACAAGAGAGGGAAAATATGTTGGACCAGGGTTCTGGCGGTACATCACAGGCAGTTTGGGAATCCTAATAGAGTTTACACACATCGGATCATGATGTCAGACGAGGAGAGGATCTGGGAGTGTAGCTGCGCCGGATCTGGGCCAGATCTGGGCCGAACCCACGCCAGATCAAGGCCAGATCAAGGCCCCATTCAAGGCCAGACCCAATCCAGATCAAGGCCAGATCCAATCCAGATCGAGGCTAGACCCAATCCAGATCAAGGCCAGATCAAGACCAGATCAAATCCAGATCAAGGCCAGGTCCAATCCAGATCAAGGTCAGACCAAATCCAGATCAAGGCCGGATCCAATCCAGATCAAGACTAGATCAAATCCAGATCAAGGCCAGACCCAATCCAGATCAAGGCCAGATCCAATCCAGATCAAGGCCAGAGGTGCATTCAAAATAGCAAACAAAGGCAAACATTTGTTGCCAATTCTTCGTTTTTCATTTGTTTTGAGTTCCCTGCAAGTACACACACACACACACTCACACATACACACTCACGGGGTGAGGAGGCAGCTCTCGCAAACTAGGGCTACAGTTTAAATGGAACAATTTGGAATGTTTACACAAAACCTTTCAAATTGAAAAGTTAAAAGAAAACGCGTTCCCCTCAAACCTTCACCTCTGTTCTCCAAATTTGAGCGCACCTCTCATCCTGTGCTCTTTGGCATTGGGGTCCATTTGTCCATTCTCTCCGCTTCCTGACACACTGTGCCGGGAGCATTACTCAGACACCACAGAGCCAGTGTGTGTGTGTGTGTGTGTGCATGTGTGTGTGAGTGTGTGTTTAGGTGTGTGTGGATGTAGGGTGGGAGAGGACCAAGGCCTTGTGTGGATCTAGAGTGTCTTCTGCACACCTGCTAGTGTTTTCTTAGTGCAAGAAAGTCTGAGTGTGTGTGTGTGTGTGTGTGTGTGTCAAAGACAGCGAGAAAAAAACAGAGAGAGAAAAGTGCAAATGCTGGCATTTTTGAGTTGGAGAGAGAGAAAAATGTGTCAACTTTGTTTGAACAAAGTTTGCAGTATGGCTTGGCTTGCATTTTGCGAATAGTGTAAGCAGCTGGGGATAATTGTGCGAATGGGGATCTCTCTTCTGCTCTGCTCTGCTCTGCTGGGCTCTGCTGGGCTCTGCTGGGCCCTGGATGAAAGCTGAAGGCCCATGGCTTTGGTCAGTGGTGAAGCCACTCACCAATCCCCCAGCATTCTCAGCAGACGATTCGCATGACTCATGCATTCTAGACATCACTTCAAGAACAGCAAGGCAACATTGGGGCAGTTCACACAGACACTGAAACACGATCTCCACAGTCTTACAATCATTCATTGTCCTCTCGGTTGGAAGAGTGAGTCGCTGGGTGTTTAGAAACATTTAATGTACTCAAAAATAGCCTTTTATTGATGCTTAAAAAGTGTTTAAAAGTGTTTTAAATGTACAGTTCAGCTTCTAAATGAAGTAAAAGACAGTCAAAAGAGGTCTGTGGTTCCCTTCCCTCATACCCTCCTGTAGTACATTATGAAAATTACACTGTCCTGATTATTGCGGTATAATAGTGTTAATCGTAGTGTTTCAGCTCAGCACTTCAGCATGGGCTGGAAGTTTTACTTCAATTCAATTTTATTCATATAGCGCCACAACTGTAAAAGGCCAAATCAAGGCCAGACCCAATCCAGATCACGGCCAGATCCAATGCAGATCAAGGCCAGATCCAATACAGATCAAGATCCAGTCCATTAATGGGCTGGAAGTTTTAATTCAAATCAATTTAATTTATATACAATAAATTATTTACAATAAAATTGTCTCAAGGCGATTTACAGAGCCCAGTGCCTGAACCCCCTTAGAGCAAGCGCAATGGCGACAGGGGTAAGAAGAACAAACTCCCTGTTAATCAGGAAGAAACTTTAAGTTTTAGGGTGAAAGCTCCTGACTGTATGGCAGATTTGGGCCTGGCCTGTTCCAGCGTTTGCCTCAGGGGGTCAGGCATTAGGGGGTTAGCTTCAGCCAGTTAGCATACGCTATTGTATCGCCAAGAAGTCTGTTTCCCATAGTCTGGTTTAAACCATGCAAGTGTGGCCAATCAGCATAGGGTTCTAGTTACAGTGGCCAATCAGCATAGGGTTCTAGTTACTGTGACCATTGGTCATGTGGCGTTCGCAGCTCAAGCTCTTCATATTTTTGGTGCCAAGGCTGAAACAAAATGTACAAAGATGTCGGTGGTCATTTCTGTAATTGCTAGGCTGAAGTAGATAGCATAGCATCAGCCTTTGAAATTGAACAGGAGTGGTAATCTGTCACTCTCTCTTCAGATCTTAATAGTGCTTCTATGGTTTGTCAAGGCCAGTGTCTGGGCATTGAGGTGAGTTGTCTTGACTGTCATATGATGACAGTAAGAGAGAGAGAGAGAGAGAGAAGGGAGAGAGAGGGAGAGAGAGCGAGAGAGAGAGAGGAAAACAGAGAAACAGACAGACAGATTTAATGTAATGGAAAATAGAGAAAATCCAATAAAGACAAAAAAGAAAAACCAAGAGAAATACACCAAAGGCAGGCAGAATGAGAGACATACAGACAGGCAGACAGACAGAGAGACAGACAGACAGGCAGGCAGAACGAGAGACAGACAGACAGACAGAGAGACAGAGAGACAGACAGACAGACAGGCAGAACGAGAGACAGACAGACAGACAGACAGACAGACAGACAGACAGACAGACAGACAGACAGAGAGAGGAAAAAAGGCAGATTGAAGTGGAGTGGCCAGTCGAGTGGAGACTGAAACTGGTATGTCATTAACACACACAGAGACAGACAGACAGACAGACAAACAGACAAACAGACTGGGTGAACACTTAACTTACAGAGGCTGGAGATGTTGCTTACAGACAGACAGGCAGACAGGCTGGTTGAACAGAAAACCTACAGAGGCTGGAGTTGTTGTTACAGACAGACAGTGGCGTGAAAGACTGAATTCACAGAGACTGGCGTTGTTGTTTACACACATCGCCACAGCAAACGCACCTTTGTCCTCCCAAATCCATTCCACTTGTACGGCACGTAGCACGGCAACCAATTCAAAACTAATTAGCCTGGGATTTGTCAATCTTTCCATGCAATCTGGGACCCTATGCGGTGTTAAACGGGTGGCTGTGCGGCTGGCAGGCTGCCTCCTCTAACGGGCGGAGGGAGAGGGGAGAGGGGAGAGGGGAGAGGGGTTGTTTGTATTGGGCGTCAGAGGCGTACCGAGACTCCACCGTAGCGCTACAAACCGAAGAAACCCCCCCCGACTGTGTGTTCGCATCTCTTTTCCATGTTGTTCAGCTCAATCTGCCCTCAAAAAACAGACGACGACAACAACAACAACAACATCAACAACGAACAGACGGGGCGCAAGCTGTGAGAAGGCGACTGCACTTAACCACATCGTTTCTCCTCATTTAAAGCCATTTTCACTGCTGGGGCATGGCATGTAATCACAGGTCTAACCCGAAGTGTGTGGGCAGCGCTCGTTCCTGGCAGTGGCTATTCCTTGGCAGTGGGACCAAGGGGGCACTAAAAAGACCCTCTCAGGGTATAATGGAACGCCACTCTCGCCAGTATGTGCCAGTATGTGTGGGCGTTCTTCACAAAACATCACTATGTTGCTTAAAGGTGCGCTTTAACCTTGGAACAAAACATCACTATGTTGCCTAAAGGTGCGCTTTAACCTTGGAAACAAAACATCACTATGTTGCTTAAAGGTGCGCTTTAACCTTGGAACAAAACATCACTATGTTGCTTAAAGGTGCGCTTTAATCTTGGAACAAAATATCACTATGTTGCTTAAAGGTGAGCTTTAACCTTGGAACAAAACATCACTATGTTGCATAAAGGTGAACTTTAACCTTGGAACAAAACATCACTATGTTGCATAAAGGTGAGCTTTAACCTTGGAACAAAACATCACTATGTTGCATAAAGGTGAGCTTTAACCTTGGAACAAACATCACTATGTTGCATAAAGGTGAGCTTTGACCTTGGAACAGATGTCCATTGTGTCATTTTGGGGCTAATGTAGTCCAGTGTGGTCATGCTTTGATAAATAGCCACATGGTAGCACATGTGTGTTAGCTTCTCCTGTTTGTGAAGGATGAGATTGCAAAGAGAAGGTTGTGTCGAGTGGCTGTACGATGCAGTCATTACTGCTGTGCAAGTTGTAGATGCCATAACTGCTTATACACTACTACTACTCTGTCATAGCTTTATGCACTTTGAGAGTTCTTACTGACTGGTCACAGAGCACTATTACTTCTTCTAACAGGATATGACTTCTGCTATGGTATGTTTATGACATGTTAAAATTAGTCTTGTGACTGGGAGGCTTATGCTAATGTTATGTCAGAGAGTTCATGTCAAGTGTTACCAAAATGTTCTCGTGCCATCTTGCACCTCTAACCTTCCCAGAGTCATTCATCAAAGAAGCCCCCCCCCCCCCCCCCCCCATCTCTACCCCCCCACCCCAACCCCCCTGACAAAGAGGAGAGGAGAGGAAAGGAGAGGAGAGTACATCCCCATAAATCTGCCTCCTCTGATCTTCCTGCCAGGCATTCACGCCAAGCGTGTGTGTGTGTGTGTGTGTGTGTGTGTGTGTGTGTCTGTCTATGTGTGTGTGTCGCACTGCCGAGGGCCCCGGGAGACGGAAACAGCAGCCCCACTCCCAAAGAATGATGGGAATGTCATTAGAATCCTCGGAACGCCATTAGAATCCTCGGAACGCCATTAGAATCCATTTGTTTTTGGAAGAGGCGGGGGCAGAGGAGCTTGGAAACATTTTTTGATCAGTCAAACAATTGAAAATAATCTACCTTTAACTGTGACCATATGTTTTACTTTGGACAGACCACACACACGCACACGTACACACACACACACACACTCACGTCGGAAAAAGAGAGTGAAACAGAGATGATGGGAGGAGAACAAAGCAGAAAAAGAGAGGGTTTTTTTAAGGCCGAAGAGAAAGGAGGCTGTTGACACTTACTCCACTGTGTGTGTGTGCGTGTGTGTGTGTGTGTGTGTGTGTGTGCGTGTGTGTGTGTTTGTGCGTGTGCGTGTGTGTGTGTGTGTGTGCCATGTCTACTCTCTGGCTTCTCGAACATTTGATTTTGTTAGGGAAAGCAGCCATGGGAAGATTGGTCAACTGTGAGACGAGAGAGAGAATCGCAAATGTGGAACGAATGGAACTTTCTTAAGATCGAGGGTAGCAGCTCTGGGGTGAAAAATACCTCTTGGTTCTGGACAGCATCAGGCCCAGATCCGTCCCCGTTCAGGCCCGGTTCTGGTGGAGATACTGTGGACCTGTGCCACATCTTTCCTATGGTCAGTTGCTGTGTGCTCAAGCCCAGGGGTGTTATGTCTACAGTTCAACAACCTGGACTTCCACAGGATCTGACAAACACACACATGTGTGCAGCTGCAATCACAAGACCCTCATACCCAGAACTGTTTGTGTTGAGGCAGAGAGTGCCAGCTTAAACAGGAGCTGACTGAAACACATCTGGCCCTGAGCTGGCGGGGATTTGGTCCTGATCTGTCTTAGACCTGGTTCTGATCCGTCTTAAACTGGTCCTGATCTGGGATGGACCTGGTCCTGATCTATCTTAGACCTGGTCCTGATCTGGGTTAGACCTGGTCTACATCTGGCCTTGATCTAGTCTGGATCTGCCGGGCTGGGACCGGGTCTAGACTCAGCTGCACGCCGGGATATTAGCGTAGCCAGTTTCAGACAGAGCCAGGCATTACATCATGTCACGTCACACAGCTCAGCCTGTTGTGTTGTTCCACATTCAAGTAGCAGTAAAAACTAATAAAAGAAACACCAGTTAGAAGAAATCTCCCTTTGAATCACTCAGGCAAAGATCTAAAAAAAAAAGAAAAAATGGCAGAGAAAAAAAAGAGAAACAAACCGCTCTAAGTTGTTCCAAATGCCACTTTGTGTTTTCACGCCTGGGAGCTGGAGCTCCGCGGGCCGTGGGACTCTCGTTGGCCTGGCGTCTGAGAGGAGACAAAGCAGGCAAAGTCACACAACAGGAATTTTGCGGCGCAGCCAGGGGACCGCCAATCAAACCACGGCTGATCAAAGAGCCTCCAAAGGACGGCTGACGCTCTGGTTTTGACCGGTGGGTATTGGGTTTCAGCGCCGGCTCTCTGTTGTGGTGGGACCCGGTGGGTCTCCAGATCCACAGCACCCGCGGTCGGGTCGCACAGCGACAAACTGCAAGGCACTTTACACCAAGGAAACCAGAGGAAATAAAGACAGGCTTACCTGGGGCCACTAAACAGAGGGTAACCGGGGTTTGGGGCGGGGGGGGGGAGTCACACTAGTGTGCCAATGTGCCACAACCAGCCATGGGTGATCTTTAATCGAAAGAAGTGTGCAAAAAGTATCATCCATTCCAGGCATGCAGTCTGGCCTTCAGAGACAAAATGCTAAGTGTAAACTGCACATGACCTGTTTCTGAGCGGACAGTCACTCTGAAGTCAGAATGCCACAAGCACAGCGAGTGGGGTTATTTGAGGCTTCTGCCATGTACAATTAGAGAGCCTTTTAGAGGCTTCCAAAGGCGGTTAGCCTCAGGTCTGTATGTGAGAAACATATCGCAACCTAAAGTGAAAACAGAGTGAAGGGGGAAAAGCGGTGAAAGCTTTCGTCATCGGAGAGAGAATGGTGTTCCTTTCCAATCACGCTCGCCGTCATGGTTGTCGGAACGGGGTAGAGGACAGCGGCGGCTAACGCTTTTTAGCACGCTAAGACAAAGCGCTAAGACAAAAGAGAAACTCATGCTTCACCATAGGAAAAAGAGAAAGAAAGGTCACAAATTAACATGAATGTTGAATATAAATACCTAAGCTACTTTTCAGAAAGTTTTTGTCTAAAACTAGTTAGCTAACTACCTAACAGTAATTATCAACACA
>NC_045170.1:4640182-4642682 GCF_900700415.2 Clupea harengus | reverse complement strand
ATTTTAAACTCATAAATCATTCAGCAGTGCAAAGGCAACTCTGTAGATCCTTTGAGGAAATTCTGCAACAGTTCCCAGAACTGTTTCTTGTTCTTTCTTGTTTTTTTTTTTTTGCAGACACCACTTTTCTTCACAGTTTGTCTGGCCCTAGTGATGTGAAAGAGTGGAAGGAACAATAACATCTTACATGACAGTTCAGAAACACAAGCAGATCTAAAACACACGCCCTTGTTTCGATTTCAGCTATTTCAGCCGGTCACGTTTTTCCTTCTTCAACTATGTTTCTCACAGAAGTGTTGTTGTGTTGTGTAGTTGTTGTTAGTGTTGGTGTTGTGTAGCTGATGTTGGTTTTGATGTTGTTGTGTTGTGTAGCTGATGTTGGTTTTGATTTTGTTGTGTTGTGTAGCTGTTGTTGTTGTTGTTTTTGTGTTGTCTCAATGTTGTTGTTGGTGTTGGTGTTGTGTAGCTGATGTTGGTTTTGATGTTGTTGTCTGGTGTAGCTGATGTTGGTTTTGATGTTGTTGTGTAGCTGTTGTTGTTGTTCTTGTGCTGTCTCAATGTTGTTGTTGTGTTGTGTAGCTGATGTTGGTGTTGTTGTGTTGTGTAGCTGTTGTAGGTGTTGTTGTTGAGATGTACAACAGTGATTAGTCCTGACAATCCCATTTTCCATGGTCAAAATTGCTTGTGAGGGCATGATTATCAATGAGGTTCGGGGGGGGGGGGGGCTTAGATTGCTTGTGAGGTTATGATTATCAGTAGGCCTACGTTCCTTGTTCATGTGTGGGTGCGACAAGTGGGCTAGGAGTACAGGTATCAGGTAGCCTACTCGGCCCAAACCATATCTACGTACGTGTACTTGGTGGAAAAGTCATCAAAAGCCTGCAAAGATACGAGTACAAATAAAAAGTCTGATTACTATGGTAGCAAACAAAATGCATGTCAGAATGCAGAATTATCTCAGACTAGAAATCAACTGGCTGAAGAATAAGCTATCCTACCCACTGTTCAACTATCCAACGTGTTCTTTCCAACAAAATAAAAATACGGAGCTGTCAAAACATTGTCGGCAAAGACTTTCGACAATCTGAAAGAATGACAGATGTTGGCCGTCTAGGAGTATTTCATTATTATAAAAAGGAAGTCAGGTTGGCAGACAGATGTGCTGTGCGAGTTTATTTAAAGAGAGGTTTATTTACAAGTCAGAGAGTTTTAATACCAGCAACGTAAACATCTTAAAAGCGCCATTGAAACAAATAAGCAGACTTTACTAAAGTTACCAGCAACAAGACACATCAACCAACCCTACAAGCAGTGGAGGGAAAGGAGATGATGCCTAACGTCAGCACTGAAGACCACTGGGGTTCCAGCTGAGCTGAGCTGACTACCAGCCACAGTTTAATTACAAGTAGGCTATCCCTAACTAGCATTGTAGCTATCAGTCAAAAAGAAGACGTTGATAAGAAGGCTGATTTCACTTTTTCTAGTTATGAACAATTTGGGTAGCTCAGTTGTCATGGAATAGCCTAGGCTACTGGTCCAAAACATGTGTGTGTGTGTGTGTGTGTGTGATTTTGTGGAGACGTTGCATTTTATTTGGGATGTATAATCATGTTGCCTTCATTATGTGATAGTTGCGTCATGGTTTTCTGTACATTTAGCCTTGATTTGTACTGTCTTGTGTGTGTGTGTGTGTGTGTGTGTGTGTGTGTGTGTGTGTGTGTGAATGTGGATGTGTGTGTGTCTGAGGTTTGACAATGACTGAAATATGAAATAGTTTCCTACTGAATCATACCTGTGCAAGTGTATTAATGTTGCGATGTACTCCACTCAAATCACAGTGACAGGATTACTGAGTCCTTTGTTTCTGACATTCTAAGTAGCATCACCTCATCTAGTTTCTCACAGTTGGTGTAGCTGAGTTGTCATTGATGAAATGCTGCTATATCACAGTGTGTACGTTAGCTGTGTTGTGTTCAGGGTGGGGTAATCCAGATGTAGTATTTCATTGTGGTCTGAAAATACGGCGTGATCATTTTAGAGGGGGCCCTTTCGAACAGGTTCAGCCCTGGAGCCCTATTGCTGGGCACAGAAATGTTTTGTTTGTTGTCGTTGATGTTGTTGTGGAGATGTGCGGCTGTGTCATCACAGTGGTTCTTCATCCATGCCTGTGCCTGTAAGTGAGTGTGTGTGTGTGTGTGTGTGAGAGAGAGAGTTTGTAGTGGAAACATCAATGGCTGCCCAGGAATCCCCGAGATGTGTGTGATCTCTCATGTCTGTCTGTTGGCCATTTTCTCTTTTTTCTCTGCTAAAAATAAGAGGAAGCTGTCTGCACTGTGGTTCAGCACAGCCAGATTGGCCACGTTAGCTTACCTGGATGGGAGTTAACTCTGGGTCTGGGTGTGTGTGTGTGTGTGTGTGTCTGTGCGTGTGTGTGTGTGCGTGAAACAGCGTGGAGTGGGTGGGATTGTTCTCTTGTTCTTGTTGAGATATGTATTTGCCA
>NC_045170.1:4627682-4630182 GCF_900700415.2 Clupea harengus | reverse complement strand
ACTGAAGACATTTAAACTACGAAAGAACACATATGGAATGATGTACTAAACAAAAAAAGTTTAATCTACCATGTAGAAAATAATAAAAGTAAAGAAAAAACTTCTTAAAAAATTAGAAGGTGTGTCCAAACTTTTAACTGGTACTGTATATATATATGTGTGTGTGTGTGTATACCTTAATGTATAGATATAATGTATATAGAGTGTATATGAGGGTTAATTGTAACATATATAAATGTAAGTGTGTTTACAGAAATATGTGGCTTCTGCGTATTTCTCTCTCCCCCTCCCATGTGAGTGCATGTGTGTCTATGTGTTTAAATAATCAACAACATACTGTATGTAAATTTGAGACCAGCGTCTATTTCATCTGAACAGGTATGTGAACGATTGGGTCTACTGAAGGAGAAACAGACAGAGAGAGAGAATGTGTGTGTGTGTGTGTGTGTGTGTGTGTGTGTGTGTGTGTGTGTGTGTCTTTGTCTCAAGCTCATGAGTGAGCCTAGAGGAGGAGACAGATAGACAGAGAAAGAGAGAGAGAGACAGAGAGAGAGAGTGTGTGTGTGTGTGTGTGTGTGTGTGTGTGTGTGTGTATGAAGCTCATGAGTGAGCCTACTGAGGGATAGAGACAGAGAGAGAAAATGGTTGTGTGTGTGTGTGTGTGTGTGTGTGTGTGTGTGTGTGTCTGTGTGTGTGTGTGTGTGTGAAGGAAAGAGATGGTACACAGCTGGGTCACGTGAGGAAAGCATTTGTGGCCAAATCCAGCACATTCCAAGGGCTCTAGGCATTCCAGGCCCTTTTGAGTATTTGTTTAACTATGGCAAGCAGGTCCTTCCTTCGTCAAAGAGATGTATCACACAAACACACACACACACACACACACACAGACACACACACACACACACACACACACACACACACACACACACACACACACACACACACACACACACACAGTGTATCCTTTCCCCAAATAGGTTGGTTTCAACGTCTAGTTTTCCCAGCGAATATGAAATGGAAATAGGAAATGGGGTCCCGTTTCATGGGCAGCAACGTGACACCCGCTCCAGGTCTTTCTGTTCCCACTTCATTTCACACTCTGCTTTCTCCATCCTGATTTGGGCACAAGGTGCACCGAAGACACTGGCTCGTTTTTTCCACACTGTGCGGAGGATCGGCCTGACGTGACGAGGTTAACGACGGCCGCCATAAAGCATTACCCCACAAAAGTGTCCAGAAACTCTGTGGTCAGCACCAGGTCATCTACTCTAGAGTGTGGTGAGAGTGTATGTGAGAGTGTGTGTGAGTGTGTGTGTGTGAGTGTGTGTGTGTGTGTGTGTGTGTGTAGGTGTGTGTGTGTGTGTTTGTGTGTGTGTGTGTGTGTAGGTGTGTGTGTGTATGTGTGTGTGTGTAGGTGTGTGACAGTGGGCTAAGCCTGAATGAGACAGATGGCCAGGCAACGCCTCGTTCTGTTTTGAAAAATCATCATCAAGTTCAAAAGTTCAAGAAGTTCACCAACCATTTTTTGTCCAACAGGTCAAGCTTTTGCAAAGAAAAATATTAAACAAACAGCGATAGAGTTTCTGTGTGTGTGTGTGCTTGTTCGCTCTGGGCTAATCTAGATTGTAATCTCTGTGAAGAACAATGGCGCGTGTTTGTCCAGCCACGGCCCGGGGGTGTAAATCAGAGCTGGAGATGCTGAACAAAGGCCGATGGCTCTCCATGCAGGAACCGAGGGCCCTAAACTCATAAAAATGGTAAACGGCGTCCCCTCTCACCCAGCCGGCGGATGGAACGGGCCCTCCTGGGGTGGCATCCTGTGGAGGAACAAGCGTTATGGAGTGAGATCGCCACGGCGACGGAGGTGGTGGGGGGGGGGGGGCTGAGAGGAGGTGTGTGTTGTGTTGTGTGGTGTTGTAGCGGTGCGTGTTGTAGAGGTGTGAGTTATGTTGTATTGTGGAGGTGTGTGTTGTGTTGTAGAGGTGTGTGTTTTGTTGTAGAGGTGTGTGTTGTGTTGTAGAGGTGTGTGTTGTGTTGTAGAGGTGTGTGTTGTGTGGTGTTGTAGAGGTGTGTGTGTTGTGTTGTAGAGGTGTGTGTTGTGTTGTGTTGTAGAGGTGTGTGTTGTGTTGTAGAGGTGTGTGTGTTGTGTTGTGTTGTAGAGGTGTGTGTTGTGTTGTGTTGTGTTGTGTTGTAGAGGTGTGTGTTGTGTTGTAGAGGTGTGTGTTGTGTTGTAGAGGTGTGTGTTGTAGAGGTGTGTGTTGTGTTGTAGAGGTGTGTGTGTGTTGTGTTGTAGAGGTGTGTGTGGTGTTGTAGAGGTGTGTGTGTGTGTGTGTTGTGTTGTAGAGGTGTGTGTGTGTGTTGTGTTGAAGAGGTGTGTGTTGTGTTGTAGAGGTGTGTGTGTGGTGTGTGTGTGTGGTGTGGTGCACTCCTGCCTCAGGATTAGCTGATAATATTTACCCCCGACCGGGAGGAAGGGGGGGAAAAGGCCCTTCCTGTCCAC
>NC_045170.1:4620182-4622682 GCF_900700415.2 Clupea harengus | reverse complement strand
ACAGACAGGGTTACAGACAGGGTTACAGACAGGTTTACAGACAGGGCTACAGACAGGTTTACAGATAGGATAACAGACAGGTTTACAGACAGGTTTACAGACAGGGCTACAGACATGGTTACAGTAGCCAAAGAGTTACAGACAAAGGAGTGAGAGCTCAGGGCATCAAACACAAACAAATGACTACATGATAACATAACAAGTGAATCTGAGGGGCAAGATGGCTGACTATAGCTTAAACATCAAGTTACCATCTGCTATTATTTAGAGTAATGTAGGATATTTTCATATGAATAAGGAATGGATTTATAAGATACCTGTTGAATGAGTGTAGCCTAAGGTTAAAATGGGTGTGGTATTGTATACCATGGAAGCTTTCTGATTGGATGGAGTCAGGTTAGAGGTCAGGATATTATTGGTTACAGGGTTAGCCATTCATGGCTGGAGTGGGAGTGTCAGGTTAGGTTTTAAAGATGTTGGCGCGAATGTAATGTGGCAGATCTATTTCCGGAATACATCTCTTTGCTGTGGCTTAATGTACTACAGTAAATCCGTTGGAACAACACGTCCTTTGTCTTGACTTTCTGATTGTGAAAATAGTTTAAGACTTAGTATTGGCCACCACAGTAATAATCAGGTAGCAACAAACAGGAGGGAATTCAATATTTGTCACAAGTTTGTACTAAGGTGTGGCAAAGGAAAAGAACCGCGGGAGGATAAAAGCACACATCCACTTCCACATCTGCTTGAGAGCATCAGGCAGTCCGCTGAGTGTTTGTATGGGGAGGCTCGCGTCGTATAAGATCCTCACTGAAGCGCATCCCACTGTGACCGGACCCCTCTTCTTCGGTTCGGCTTGGCCTCAGCAACGTACATCTGGGAACAACTTTGAGCTCTTTGACTCTCTGTCTACCTCACACTCACACACATTCTCTCTCTCACACACACTCACACACACACTCATACACACACGCACACACACACACTCACACACATACACACAAACACACACACACACACACACACACATCCTCTCTCTCTCTCTCTCTCACACACACATGCATGCAGAGACAGACACACACACTCACTCACTCACAAACACACACACACACACACACACACACAAACAAGCACACACACACACACACACACACACAAACAAGCACACACACACACACACACACACACACACACACACACAAACAAGCACACACACACACACACACACACACACACACACACACACACACACACACACACATTCACACACAAACAGAGAGTCTTTGAGTGCTGTATAGGAAATACAAACGGTCGTGTCCAACTGTCTATACGGTGCTCTTCCGCTCTCCCCTCCCCACCATGTGGACAAGGCAGCTCCCGACGCGAAAGATGGAGGGTCTCACGTTTCCACCTCCAGACAGTTCGGAGATTGATGACCACCGTTTCTCCCTTCCCCTCGTCTCTGGCGGCTTCGCTTGTTCTCATGCAGCTAGATGAGAATAATAGAGGCCCAATTATTTCGGACCGGTGACCTCACGCCGGTTGCCAAGGTTCCCGGGTGACAATCGCCGTGGAGATTAATCCACTGAATAGGATGATCATTGACGGGAGTGGAGCAGTGGAAAAAGAAAGCGAACTTTCTCTGGAGTGGGCCGCAACCCTGGTCGTGACCCGAAACACTCCACTTCCACGATGTTCTGGAACATATAAAATACCTCCCAGTGCGTCAAGCAATAATGCATAGAAAAAGTTGGACTGTACGCTCACCGAACTCGGGAAGAGTGCGCCAGGTCGATAGACATATTTCCGAGTCCCATTCGACCCACAAGGTCAGTGACATGTTAAAGAGAAAGAGATAGAGACTGCTGAGGGAGAGATATGACTTATCTCTTAAAGTTATATTTTTCTCGGACAAGGCAGACCTCAGGAGCTCCCACAGGGGGTTTCGTAGAGCGGCTATGCCCTGTGCTGGATGAACCAGATTGAGGGGAGAATCTGATCTTGTCTCCTCTGGAATCCTCTGCTCTCTGGCTTCATGTTATCTGTGCATTTTCTGTCGAAAAACAACTAGTCAGAACTCACCATCTTACTCACCCGATGTTTGGTGTATATGGACTAGAGCTGGTACCAGATCCGAGCCTAGGGTTTCCAGATCTCCCCTCAAAAGTCAGACCTCGACGGTATTCCCCAATATTTGGTGAATATGGAATAGAGATGGACACTTCACTTTAGTCACAGTCAACAGGCTGGCTTTCAAAGAAGTAAAGCTAGATGAAAACCTGTGTGTGTGTGTGTGTGTGTGTGTGTGTGTGTGTGTGTGTGTGTGTGTGTGTCTGCGTGTTTTAAATGTGCTAGTTCTAGATGGATCCATTTTAGATGCAATAGTTCTAGATGTGTCCATTTTAGATGTGTCCGTCCTAGATGTTGATAGAATCTAAATGAGCATGCCAAAGTTGAAGAAGGGACCGGAGGACGTAGTCAGGATTCTGTAGTTTATTTC
>NC_045170.1:4605182-4612682 GCF_900700415.2 Clupea harengus | reverse complement strand
CTCGCCCACCTCGCTTCATTAGATATTAGATATACTATTCCACAGCCCATGTATTGCAAATGATATAATTCCATATTCCATGTATTCCAAACGATATAATTCCAAATTCCATATGTTCCATATTATATTATTCCTTGTTCAGTGTGTGTGCCATCAAGCTGAAATACATCCTAACATTCTTGGAAAGCACTTTGTGAGGAGGTTCATTTCTGAGAGGTGTTATATAAATAAGGATTTTTTACTGTTGTTATGAATGTGAAAAATTCTAACAAACTTGCACGCCACAGCCAGTTTCCCAGGGAAACACGTATGCGAAACACGCATCTCAGAGGACCATTACTACAGTAACACTTTGTTATCAAGGCAGGGTCTTATTATAAACGTCGTAAAATAAAAGGGAGGCTCAGGCTGAGATTAAACTTCTCACCTGCACTTGCCATTTTTATTACCGCGGGAAGGATTTTATTAAGTAAATCTAATTTTAAAACTACACTTTAATAAAGAGAGCTGTTCCGCTAACTGGGAGTCGGGGGGGGGGGGGGGGGGCGGGAACACAAGGCTTGTGTGAGGTAAGACCAACAGCGTTGGAGGCAGAATTAGGCCTGTTAGGTGCTGGAGAGCTGTTATGAAGGCCAGAGGACCAGCTGCCAGATCACAACGTCAGGTATGAAATGTTAGAATAACAACACAGGCTCTCAACACCTCATTTGCACTTGAGGCTGGGTGCTGGGTGCTTGGCACATGGACCTAGGCTCTAAAGCCTCCCTCTGACACCCCCCATACACACACACACACACACACACTCACACACACACTGCCCCTGCCCCCTCCGCACGCAACCATGCCGTGCCCAGTACACTGTGCCACACACTGACATGCACAGTACGAGATGTCTAATATTCACACACTGACACACTCAATACAAGATGTCTAATATTCACACACTGACATGCTCAGTACGAGATGTCTAATATTCCCAGATACAGAGTCTGACACAAACAGTGCTCAGGATTAAAGGTGCAATAATCCATCCTCACCTGAAGGAGGCAGTGATGTGAGATGGGTACAGTTACATTTCTGTAAATGAAACTCCAGGAATGTTTGTGTGTGCACACATTGCATCATATTTTCAGTAGGGTTTTCTGTCATATATTCTCCATGTCAACACAGATAACAGATATATAGATATATGTATATGTAACATGTTCAGGTGATTTATGCTACAGTAGTTATATATGGTCCCACATGCTCATAAAACCATTGAGCTGAGCTCCAGTATGAGAAATAAGTCTACTTTTAACCACCTCTGCACCTTCTTTCTGTATTGACATGACTAATAACTGTACTTTTAGCAAACATCAACACAAACCTCATACCATGACTTGATTTTCCTCCTGAATTAAACAAGTTTGTGTTTTAATCAGACACCATTTTGTTGAAGTGTACTTTTAACAAGCATGCAAAAAATATGGGGTTGGGCCTGAACATGATGTCATTGGTAGAAATAGCTGTGTTTAGGAGGAAGTGATTTGTTTTGAAGTAGTAGGTGAACGTGTGCTTGACATATGGGTCATGTGTGTGTGTGTGTGTGTGTGTCTGTGTATGAACTCACACACTCATATAAGTATGGGTGTTGCCATGGGTGTGTCCATGGGTGTGAGTGTTTGTGTATCAGCCTCGGTGCTAGTTAGAATGCATTTGAGTTGTATGTGTGTCTGTAGGTGTGTGTGTGTGTGTGTGTGTCACAGCAGTATAAGGTGAGCATTGTTCTGGAATCTGGATTTTATGGTTTGCTACTTTAGTGAAGAAAAGCACAGGCCTCCTTGGCTCCCGGTCTCAAACGTGGGTGTATTCATACCTATGCAAGAATGCATGTATATGCGTGCGTGTGTGTGTGTGTGTGTGTGTGCGTGTGTGTGTGTGTGTGTGCGTGCGTGCGTGCGTGCGTGCGTGCGTGCGTGCGTGCGTGCGTGCGTGCATGCGTGTGTGTGTGTGTGTGTGAGTTTGTGTGGAAAAACATGTTTCCTTCACTCCTTCTCAAATGTATAGTGATGAAAAGGCATACTAGTGCAGATTCCCTCTTTTCTATTTCTTTCTCTCCCTCTTTTTTCTTACATTCTCTCCCTCTTTTGGAGCTGAGAGTTTGGTCGCAAATGGTCCAAACCTGACGAAGACGGGGTGCGTTTACCGCACAACGAGCGATGTTAGTATTGAACTAAAATGGTACGATAAATCGTTAAACTAAATAACATCTGAAGTACTATGGTTTCCCAGAACTGTCAGATCAACATAGTACTATGTACCTTTGAACCATGTTAGTAAGTAGTTTAAACTTACGTGGTTAACGACGTAGTGTAGTTAGTAGTTCAAACTTATGTGGTTAACGACGTAGTGTAGTTGGTAGTTCAAACTTACGTGGTTAACGACGTAGTGTAGTTAGTAGTTCAAACTTACGTGGTTAACGACGTAGTGTAGCACGCGCACTAGCACACCTGCGTGCTTTCAGGATGGGGAAATCACTGAGACATGGGGTACCTCTTTCATCCATAAATCATTTCCCCCAAATTTCGAGGTCATCGAGCATATTGATTTGATCACACAGGCTTACTTCATGAAATGACTGTCTGTATTCAATTAACTTCAAAGGCCTTAACATGTCTATGCTGAATCATTTTTACTGATAGATAAGTCTCATGTGGTATTTCCAAATAAACACACATTTGTCTTCAGCTCTGCCCAGGTGAAAAATAAATATGCTTTTTGTCGATGCACTTATTACATTTGAAATATGCTATACCAAGTGCATATAAATTTAGTTACTTTGGAACAACTTTACAAATATTAAGTGTACTTGCAATACATTGTAATATACTTAGTTGTGTGAAAATGGAACAACTTTAAGTATCTTTATTTCATTTAATTTAATTTAATTTAATTTAATTTAATTTTATTGAAATGTACTGAAAATGTATTTCAAATTTCACTGTTCTGTCTTCAGCTGTTTTTCAAGTTAGATTTCGTTTTTCAGAGCAAACACACACACACACACACACACACAAACACAGACACACACAAACACAGACACACACAGCCACACACACACACACACACACACACACACACACACACACAGCCACACACACACACACACACACACACACACACACACACACACACACACACACACAGCCACACACACACACACACACACACACACACACACACACACACACACACAGCCACACACACACACACACACACACACACACACACACACACACACACACACACACACACACACACAGCCACACACACAGCCACACACACACACACACACACACACCAAAATCATTAGAGCTGTGAGCTCACGGAGGAGACTTCGGCCTCATTTTCCAAAACATAAAACTTAATGAGGCAGAAGAACATCTAGGATCTATAGGGTGTGTGTTTGGCAGAGAGAGAGAGAGAGGGATGGAGGGATGGAAGGAGGGATGGAGGGAGGGATAGAGGGAGGGAAACGTGAAATCAAACCACCATGAACCAAAACAAATCATTGCATGCCATCATTTGTGTATATGTTGTTGAGTGAGTGTGTGTGTGTGTGTGTGTTGGTGTATACGCTGGCATTCTTCTGAGTCAAAAGCAAGCTGTTGAGTGTGTGTGTGTGTGTGTGTGTGTGTGTTTGTGTATACGCTGGCATTCTTCTGAGTCAAAAGCAAGCTGTTGAGTGTGTGAGTGTGTTTGTATAGAGAGCGTGTCCATTTTTACATGGCGGTGTCTCATTAGGACATGGCCTGTTGCTTCTGACTGAGCAGAGTGAGTGGAAACCGCACACACACACACACACACACACACACACACACACACACACACACACACAGACACACACACAGACACACACACACACAGACCCACACACACACACACACACACAGACACACACACACACACACACACACACAGACACACACACACACACACAGACACAGAGACACACACACACACATACACACTCACACACACACACACACAGACACCCAGACACAGAGAGAGACACACACACACGGACACACACACACACCCACACAAGCTGCTGGAACTTTTTCTTCCGCTACCATGGCGACCCGCTCATCTGGATGAGTTGCGGCATACTTTCTCTTTTCAGCACAAACCACTCTCTCTTTCTTTCGCTCTATCTCTCTCCCTCTTTCTTTCGCTCTCCCGCTCTTGTTTCCTCTCTCTCTCTCTCTCCCTCTTTCTTTCGCTCTCCCTCTCTTCTTTCGCTCTCTCTCTCTCCTTCTCTCTGCAGCCCCATCTCTCTGTTCCAGAACATTCTGGTTTTTTTTTCTGTTGAGGTTGAGTATAAGTCTGTGGGCCATGACACAGCCAGTGACTCAGTGAGACATCAGTTGGGGAAGCAGACAAATCAAATACGTTTGTGTGTGTTGTGCGAGTGCGTGAGGGTGCGAGAGAGAACGAGTGTGTGTGTGTGTATATGTGTGTGTTTGTGTTGTGAAGGGCCCTTTTATGAGTGTGTACACACCAAACCAGTGTCTTACGCCTCTCAGGTGTGGCAGCGTGTGTGTGTGTGTGTGTGTGTGTGTACGCCCAGAAGAAAGGTGTGCCTCTTGCGTAATTTGTGTTCGTTTTGGATAATTGAATCACGGCGTCAATCTTTCAGGGCTGTGCGTGGCGTACAGACTCTGCCTGTGTGTGGGGGCCTTCTTGTTTGACTGAAACAAGCTTCAGAGAGAGGGACCTATTCATGGCCACAGGACCCCATTCACACCCATTTCCAGAAGGTTCTGTTCTGGACAGGAGGGGTCTGGTTTTGGTTTATGACACAGAGGGGGGTGGGGTGGGGTGGAGTGGGGTGGAGTGAGACCCCAGTTCCATTAGCACACAAGAGGCATCTTTGACACAGGGGGGGGGGTGGAGGTGCGGGGTGGGGTTGGATCACGCCCCATAGTACTGTGGGTATGGTGCGATCACGCCCCGTGGCACTGTGGGTATGACCTCACTGGGCAGGGTTGCTCAGGTGATGGAGGGCTGCGTCAAGCTGGTTTGTTTGGCTTTCCAGCTTCGGCCATTCAAACAACAGCATCGCCAGGGAGAAGAAGAAGGGCGGGAGAGAGATGGAGAAAAAAACATACAACCAACAAACACACTCCTGTGTTTCACCGCATACAACACGGTATTGTACAACAACACACTCCTGTGTTTCACCGCATACAGCACGGTATTGTACAACAACACACTCCTGTGTTTCACCGCATACAACACGGTATTGTACAACAACACACTCCTGTGTTTCACCGCATACAACACGGTATTGTACAACAACACACTCCTGTGTTTCACCGCATACAACACGGCAACACAGCAACAACTGTGCGCGTCCAACAGAAACGTGCATCCATAGGGCCAGCGAGCGGATGTCTCGTCCTCAGTGTCTCATTGTAATCTCCCACGTCTCGTCCTCAGCGGCTCATTGTAGTCTCCCATGTCTCGTTCCTCAGCGGCTCATCGTAATCTCCCATGTCTCGTTCCTCAGCGGCTCATTGTAGTCTCCCATGTCTCCATCTAACCCCCTCTTCATTTAAAACGCCAGCAGCGCCAATCATCCTCGTCGTCATTAACAATCCCCCAAACGGTTAATCCTAATGACGATGTTAGCCAGTTTTATTACTCGTATAGGTCAAAGGTCGAAGGTCAAAGGTCAAAGGCCACACATGACGTCACTGTATTGGAGTGGGATGTTATGCTGATTAAGTTGTGTGGTTCGAACCACAGCTCTACAGCCTAGTCCCCAGATACCTCCTGTCTAAGACATCATTACTGATGTCGGGTTTTTTGGTGTTCAAATGAATCATTATGAATGTATTCCCGTTCTTGGTTGACATTTCTCAAAGATGTGAGAGTGTGCGTCCGTGAGAATGCAAGCTCTGGCCATTGACTTGGCTGTACGTGAACTCTTGCTGAGATTAGAACTGGAGCTAGGAAAAGGCCAATAAGACGATAGGCACAGTCTCATCTTGCTGGGTCACACCGCACTCAGTGCTATAATTGCAATGGAACTGCGAGGACACTGTACACTGTTGTCTTTGTCCATACAGCTTCCATCTAGCTCTTGATTTTGTGGCAATGGTTAAACACAAAGAGATGTGTGTGTGTGTGTATTTGTGTGTGTGTGTACATTTGTGTGTGTGTGTGTGTGTGTGTGTGTGTGTGTGTGTGTGTGTGTGTGTGTGTGTGTGTGAGAGAGAGAGAGAGAGAGAGAGAGAGAGAGAGAGAGATGAGTAAACCCAAAGAGGACCCCCACCAAGTTTAAGTGACACTCACCTTCCAAGAATGTCTCGAGGCATTTGGCTTTCTCCTGTGTGTGTGTGTGTGTGTGTGTGTGTGTGTGTGTGTGTGTGAGAGAGAGAGAGAGAGGCATTTGAGCTGAAACGTTTGGGTGTCTTAAGGGAACATTATTTTGGGGGGATTCGGATGGTAATCAGGAAGAGTTAAACCACAGATGTGTGTGTGTGTGTGTGTGTGTGTTGTGTGTGATGATTGACAGCTGGACTCTAAGAGGAGGAATGTAAAAGGTTGTGCGGTGCAGGTGTCTACATCATGGGACTCTATGTGACCATAATACACACACTCACACACACACACACACACACACACACACACCACACACTCTGTCTCTCTCTCTCTTATTCTCTCTCTAACACACATACACATACTCTGTCTCTCTCTCTCACTTTCTCTCTCACACACACACACACACACACACACACACACACACACACAGTGCGGAGAAAGCCTGGTTTGGTTTGCTTCCAGACCACTCCAGGACTCAAACATTCCAGCTTTTCAATAGGAATTACAATATTCGTTACGAGCTGCTTGACCGATATAAATGTATGCTTACATGTGTGCGCTTGGAAGAACGACCCCAGAATAATGGAGTCTTAGGTGAGGTACGGGGCGCCCCAAGGGCCAAAAAGTGTAAAATTAAATATGACACTTCACCCCCCTCCTTCAGATTTTATTTGCAAACTCTGTTGAAGAGAGAAGAGGTCAGGCAGCATAGGAGGAGAGTGTGTGGAACAGAGAGAAAGAAAGAGAGAGAGAAGACGTGAAAGGATGTATAAAATCTGAAATGAATAAAACAAAAGAAAGAGAGAGAGAGAGATGGGGGGTTGGGGAGAGAGAGGGAGAGAGAGAGACAGAGAGAGAAAGAGAGGGGGGTTGGGAGAGAGAGAGCCAGAGAGAGAGGGCGTGGGAGATGGAGAGAGAGAGAGAGAAATAGAGAGAGGGGTGGGGGAGAGGGAGAGAGATAGAAGGAGGGGAGGGAGAGAGAGAGACAGAGAGAAAGGGGAAGAGAGGGAGAAAGAGAGACAGAGAGAGAAAGAGAGGGGGGGTTGGGAGAGAGAGAGCCAGAGAGAGAGGGCGTGGGAGATGGTGAGAGAGAGACAGAGAGAGAGAGATAGAGAGAGGGGTGGGGGG
>NC_045170.1:4580182-4602682 GCF_900700415.2 Clupea harengus | reverse complement strand
TGTGTATTTAACTCGTCTCTTCTCTGATCCTCCTAAGACACTCCGGAATATGAGCCTCCCCCCTCCCCTCCCGTGCATCCTATACCCTCCCTACCTGCCAGTTAATCTGTCTGCTTGTCATCCTCGTCTCGCCGGCTCACAGGGTGTGTGTGTGTGTGTGTCTCACCGGCTCTCAGAGTGTGTGTGTGTGTGTGTGTGTTTGTGTGTGTGTGTCTCACCGGCTCTCAGGGTGTGTGTGTGTGTGTGTGTCTCACCGGCTCTCAGGGTGTGTGTGTGTGTGTGTGTGTGTGTGTGTGTGTGTGTCGCCGGCTCTCAGGGTGTGTGTGTGGGTGTGTGTGTGTGTGTGTGTGTGTGTGTTTCTCGCCGGCTCTCAGGGAGGGATGGATGGAAGGATGATGGAAGCTGGGAAGAGGATGCTACTACTCCAGGGAAAGCTACACTACACTACACTACACTACACTACACACACACACACACACACACACACACAGACACACACACACACACACCCCAAGTGGTATGGTCATCAGTCATCACTGAGGGGAACCGAGAAAAGCAAGTGATGCCACTACTCAAGGGACAGGACATTCAAACACACACACACACACACACACACACACACACGCACACGCACGCACGCACACACTCACAGACAGACACATTTGCACGCACACACACAGACACACAGACAGACACACACACACACACACACACACACACATATATATATATATACTGTCTGATGTGTGTGTACACTCTAACTCTCACACACACACACAAAAGACAGTCACAGACAGACAGACACACACACTTGGATCAAGTGCTATACCCCACAGTATGATTCATATTCCCACAAATTATGCTTATTACTATTATTATTATTATTATGGTTTTTCTCCTCATGCTGTCTCTCTGTGTCCCACCATCCCCAACACCCTAAGACCCCCCCCTTTCGCTATTGCTTCCTGGCAGGACTTGAAAGGGAAGACGCATAGAACACAGAGATGAAGGGAGAGCAGCGAGGGCGAGAGAGGGATGAGAGAGAGCGAGAGAGGGATGAGAGAGAGCGAGAGAGGGCAAGAGAGGGATGAGAGAGAGCGAGAGAGGGCAAGAGATGAATGAGAGAGGGCGAGAGAGGGATGAGAGAGAGTAAGAGAGGAATGAGAGAGAGCGAGAGAGGGATGAGAGAGAGCGAGAGAGGGATGAGAGAGAGCGAGAGAGGGATGAGAGATGAATGAGAGAGGGCGAGAGAGGGATGAGAGAGGGCGAGAGAGGGATGAGAGAGGGCGAGAGAGGGATGAAGCAGGACCAGCGGAGGGGAAAAGAGACACACAGAAAGACAATGAAGGTGAGAAAAATGAAAGGAAAAAGACATGATGAAGTAAGAAGGAGGGGAACAAAAAGGCAGAAAGGGAGGAGACGGAGAGGCGGAGAGGCGGATGAAGGGGATTGGATAACTGTAGGCAGAAGTGGCCCATCCACGGCATTTTATCGCTCCGGCATGCCATTCCACATTTGCTTTTGATCAAAGCCACATGGAAACGTTTAGGGGGCTTAAACTAGATTGGTGTGTATCGTCTCAGGTCTGTAACATTTGCTACTTGTTTGCCGGGACCGTCCTAATAAAATCTCATTAAAAAAAAAAGAGAAGGGAAAAAAAGAGGAGAGGAAGGGGGATAAAAGAATGAAGTGTGCCCGTGACAGACACTAAACAAATAGCGTGTCGGAGATGAAAGATCTAGAGGCCTGCTGGGGTGTGTGTGTGTGTGTGTGTGTGTGTGTGTGTGTGTGTGTGTGTGTGTGTGTGTAACCTGGAGAGAACCACAAGAGGACAAAGAGAGTAAAGCCCCATCCCTCACAGCAGAGGAGAAGTCTAAGCTGCCTGATCTTCTGAAGGAGTTATTCTTCCTTTCTTTCTTTCTTTCTTTCTTTCTTTCTTCTTATTCACTTTTTCCCCTCCCTCCCTCCCTCTCTCTCTCTCTCGCTCTCTCTGTCTAAAACATGCATTTTCTCACATCTCACTTGAAGCAACCTAGCAAAAAGCACCACAGAGATTTGGACACCAAACCAATGACCGAAAGCTCATGTAAACATTTGGAAGAGTAGCCAGCTCATGATGGGCCGTTCTGAGGGGCCTCCTAATTAGCGTCCAGTGGGGTTAGCTAAGTGCGATGACGTTGAAATGAAGTGTTCGTTTGAAATGTAGTTACAACGATGGCAGCCGTTCTAGAGTTAGATAAAGCAATGCGAACAGTAGTAGTAACTCGAGCAAAACATCAAAGAATTGAAGCCGAAGAAAGAAGAATGTGTCGAAAATATCCATCCAGGGCAAAGAGGGAAAAGGGATTTGGGAAAAACCTCATATATCAGCTTGTTCCGTTATAGTGCGGAAATAGGAAGTATAGCGATCCCATAGTGGTCAATGACGATTGGTTAAAGGCTAAAGGTCAACATGAACCCTAAGTCTACACTCATTAGGATGCAACAACCGGAAACAATCCTTCATGGAGCAGGGCCAGACCCTATCTCTTCACAAAGTTAATTTGGGCCTGGTTATACCAGGCTACCATTAATTAGTCTGTCATAAAGACCTTCATACTTAATGTCCCGTGGACCCAGTACTGACCCATCTCAGACACCCCATCATGGCACGGTGAACCTCGTGAGGTATCCCAAACATCTTTTGAGTTCTTCACCTGGGAAAACCCCTGTGAAACCAACCGTCACACTCCACACAGACACACAGACACACACAGGGATATATCAGACACCAACCCCCCGTTTCTTGCGAGCTACCCCAGGATGAACTACCCCAGGATGTAAGATGGAAAAACCTCTGAAAGTATTTTGGCCTTACACTAGAACTAGCCTCTCATTTTTACCATCCCAATGTCAATGAGTAAATAAACACAGACAGTTAGTCAATAAATATGATAAACAATGGCACAATCAATTATATCTAAAGGACTTCAGCAGGATATCCTGACAAAGTTATCATGTGTCAGAGCAAGAGAGAGAGAGACAGAGAGAGGAAAAGAGAGAGAGAGAGAGAACGCAGAGAGGGGTGGACAGGGAGTTAGAGAGTGAGAGGCATAAGGAGAGAGAGAGACAGAGGAAGAGAGAGAGAGGCATATGGAAGAGTGATAAAGTCTTTTTGTACAGTACACAAATCCCAGCTGCATGGACCCGTGATGCATGGGCCTTATTGTGCCCCGTGATTTACATCGAGTGTCTGGACAGAGAGTATTTCCCCCAAGCATTCCTTCCCATGTAGCTACTCATTATACAGCATGCATATATTGTGTGCATAATCACTCACACACACACACACACACACACACACACACACACAGACAGACACACACACACACACTTACTCATTATACAGCATGCATATATTGTGTGCATAATCACTCACACACACACACACACACACACACACACACACACACACACACACACACACACACACACACACACACACACAGACACACACACACACACACACACACACACACACACAGACACACACACACACACACAGACACACTTACTCATTATACAGCATGCATATATTGTGTGCATAATCTGGAAAAAGAGGACTGTCCTCAGGGGTACAAGGGCCCATTTCAATATGTCAAGGTCCGCCGTGTGCTTTTTCCACTATTTTTCTTAGCCTCGATCGGGGGGAGAGAGCGAGTTGTTGATTTAAACGCTAAGTAATTGTCTAGCCCTGGAGAACATAGACAGGTAGCACTAAAGAACATAGAACCCTGAGAGAGAGAGAGAGAGAGAGAGAGAGAAAGAGAGAAAGAGAGAGAGAGAAAAAGAGAGAGAGAGTGAGAGAAAAAGAGAGAGACGGAGGAACATGAGAGAGGGAAGCGGAGAAGAGGAAAATAAAGGGGGGGAATAAAGAGGGGACAAAAAGAAAATGTTGGAAAGAAAAGACGACAAAAGAGGAGAATGCTGACAGCTACCTCTAGTGGCTAACCCACATCCAGCCACGTACAGGACATATCCCAACAACCCACAGATCCAACCACGTACAGGACATATCCCAACCACCCACAGATCCAGCCAGGTACAGGACATATCCCAACAACCCACAGATCCAGCCAGGTACAGGACATATCCCAACCACCCAGATGAGATGAAACAATGATGAAGAAGAAGCAATGATGATGATGAAGGAATGATGAAGATGTGCACAGAAAGTAAATAGGTAGGGAAGTGTGTGAAGAGGAAGGTAAAGGCACACAAGGTTTCTTCAAAAAACATTTGTATTTTTTAAGAAACTTTGTGTGCAGGATAAGACTTACTTTTACCTCCTCTCTCTCATATACTGTATATATATATATATAGGATCAATCTTGGATCTTACATTAGTAAATATACACATTAGGACGTGGAAATTAATTAAATAAAACTCAACCACCAGCATGTGGAAAAAAAACACTGTATTAGCTGTAGGGCAGCTCTGGAGTATGAACTGTATTAGCTGCAGGGCAGCTCTGGAGTATGAACTGTATTAGCTGCAGCTCTCGTGTATGAACTGTATTAGCTGCAGCTCTCGTGTATGAACTGTATTAGCTGTAGGGCAGATCTGGAGTATGAACTGTATTAGCAGCTCTCGTGTATGAACTGTATTAGCTGTAGGGCAGCTCTCGTGTATGAACTGTATTAGCTGCAGGGAAGCTCTCGTATATGAAGTGTATTAGCAGCTCTGGAGTATGAACTGTATTAGCTGCAGCTCTCGTGTATGAACTGTATTAGCTGCAGGGCAGATCTGGAGTATAAACTGTATTAGCTGCAGCTCTCGTATATGAACTGTATTAGCTGCAGGGAAGCTCTCGTGTATGAACTGTATTAGCTGCAGCTCTCGTGTATGAACTGTATTAGCTGCAGGGCTCGTGTATGAACTGTATTAGCTGCAGCTCTCGTGTATGAACTGTATTAGCTGTAGGGCTCGTGTATGAACTGTATTAGCTGCAGCTCTCGTGTATGAACTGTATTAGCTGCAGGGAAGCTCTCGTGTATGAACTGTATTAGCTGTAGGGCTCGTGTATGAACTGTATTAGCTGTAGGGCTCGTGTATGAACTGTATTAGCTGCAGCTCTCGTGTATGAACTGTATTAGCTGCAGGGCAGCAGCTCTCGTGTATGAACTGTATTAGCTGCAGCTCTCGTATATGAACTGTATTAGCTGCAGGGCAGCTCTCGTGTATGAACTGTATTAGCTGTAGGGCAGCAGCTCTCGTGTATGAACTGTATTAGCTCCCATGGCTGCCACTCAGCACCCCGGCTCATTGTCTCCTGACGGGGACGTGATTGACGAGGTGCAGGGACCAGGGGAACAAGCGGGCCAGACCCCAGCCTCCTCGCTGACGTCAGATCATTACCAGGTGACGGAAGCCGGGTCATAAGGCGGGCCTGTTCTCCCCCACCTCCCAAACACTCACCCTCCACCCCACCCCACCCCACCCAGTCCTGTTCCAACCAAAGCGAAGTCCAAACTAGCTGCCATGGCGAAGCCTACACCCCCCCCCACCCCACCCTCACCCACCCCACCCCACCCCACCCTCACCCATCCTGTTCCAACCAAAACGGAGCCCAAATGAGCTGCCATGCTTGGGTCTCCGGCCCAATAACAACCCCACACCCCCCACCCCCTACCCAGCCACTCTGGCCAAACATGCTGAAGCACAGACCCCTCTCACCAGCCCACTCCAGTGTTCACCTCCAAATGGACTCGAAATGAGCCGACATGCTGAAGCTGACACCACCGTCCTCTCCTCCACAGCTGCCCCCCAATTTGTCCTGCCTTGCTGCCTGTCCAAATCTGCCCCCTGCCACCCCACACACACACTCACACACACCACACACACTCACACTCACACACGTCTTCCACCACCCTGTTTAAACTCCATCCCAGTCCTCCGTGTGTGCTGCCCTGCCTGGTTCTCTGAGTGTTTTCAGGTCATGTTCCTTGGACCGCTGAAGGCCAAGAACCAGGCCTATTATTTTCATCCGTCTCTCACAGGCCCGGGCTGCTGCCAGCCAGTACTGACTGTCCCACAATGCAGTGCGTGTACATGACAGGTTTGGGGTGGTGGTCGGGGGGGGGGGGCGTACAGTTGACCGCGCCACTTCATTATATACGTGTGGAGCGACCTGACACAGGCCATGCACACACATTCCCTCACGCACACACACACACACACACACACACACACACACACAGGTCCCATTCTCCAGGAGCTGGTCACCCCCACACCTGCCAACAAAACCCACACACACACACCGTCTCTAAGCGTCAACATGTGTGCCTTTCCCAGCAAACACACCCCAGTCTCTTAGCATCAACATGTGTGTGTTTCTCAACAGGCACCAGGTTTCCTGAGTGTGTGTGTGTGTGTGTGTGTGTGCTCTGTTCCAAGGGAGAAAGAGCCTCTTTCTGACACTGCTGTTTTTAGATCTGCGATAAAAAGCGGTTATTGGAACATGCTGATAGCAACCAGCCCAGGCACTCAAAGACACAAAGGAGCCAGTGAACTTAACAGTTTATTTAATCTCAATATAATTTGCTAACGTATAAATAAAAAACACGGCCTGTTCGGGGCCAGGTAATGATGCGTGCGACCCAACGACAAACACACAAGAGGGAGACAGACAACAGAGACATGGGGAGCTTTCACATCCTTATCTGAGTGTGTGTGTGTGTGTGTGTGTGTGTGTGAGTGTGTGTGTGTGAGTGTGTGTTTCTGTGTGTGTTTCTGTGTGTGTGGTGTGTGTGTGTGTGGTGTGTGTGTGTGTGTGTGAGTGAGAGAGGTGCACACAAAGACCCTGCAGAAGCCCGACTGGACAAATCACAGACAAGCTCTTTATATCTTTTAGAAAACAAACAGTTTTACTTTAACCATGTTAAGGTAAATCATAGCATTGATTGAAACATACAAACAGGAAATGACATAATAGTTTTAGCAGTAGAGGTCCCCTTTATGCAGTTCTGCTTACAGACATATACTATTCAGCCAGGTTCAATTGGGCCTTTATTGTGATGGATATGGACGTGGACAACTCTTGAAATGAAACCTAAATTAAAGGGTTTTCTGGGTCCCTTTTGTATACTGAGGGGGAGCGACATGTTTAAAAAACACAACCAAAGCAAACACACAAACACACTTTGCGAAAGATAACATGTCACTACAGCTCAGGACCGTGTGTGTGTGTGTGTGTGTGTGTGTGTGTGTGTGTGTGTGTGTGTGTGTGTGTGTGTGTGTGTGTGTGTGTGTGTGTGTGTGTGTGTGTGTCGTTTCACCCGAGCTGGTTGGAAACCAGTGACTGGAAGAGAGGGGTTCTCCCAAGTCTGACGACTGAAGTTTTTTTTAAAAGCTCAACCTTTCTCTACGGACAGAAGGCGGCGGATGTTTGGTGAAACGGTGAGTAAGCCAAGTGCTCTGGGCATTCTTTAGCTAATAAATAAGATGGGGACCAGATGCCAGTCATTGGACACTGGGTTTCTCTCAAGGGGAGATGAGAATCGCAGTCTGTAGTTTTGTACCTGGGCCCTGTGAAGACTCAGCCTCCACAAGGAGGGGGCCCCCCCCAGGAATGACTTCATTTCCCAGGATGCATCACTCGTCGCCGGCTGGCAGGTTCTCCTCGATCCTCTTGATGAACTTCATGCGGATCTCGGTCACGTTGTCACCCCTCAAGGTGTCCTGGGCGAAGCGGACGTCCACTGCCATCTGGACCTGCCGAAGACACAGAGAGCACGAGAGCATCCTCAAGGTGAGGTCACATGTTTGCCATGGTTGCCATGGAGACGCTGCCTCAACAGATGACACGGTTATGTCACTCCGTCTCATCGCGGTCCAAGCGCTCCGTCCCCACAGTGGTGGTGGCGCCGGATCGAACGCTGTAATGATTTAGCAACACACACACACACACACACACACACACTCCGTCCTGATGGGCTTTGTTTTTGTCTGTTTGGACCTTTACTTCCTCTCGCTCACACACACACTCCTGATGTGCTTTGTTTTGTCTGTTCGGATCTCTCGTTTGGCCTCAACAGCGTTGATAAAACGCAAAACCTGGTCAGTAAAAAAAAGCTACGAACACTGAACACACACACACACACACACACACACACACACACACACACACACACGCACACGCACACGCACACGCACACGCACACGCACACGCACACACGCACATCATTTCCACCATTCCTCTCAGCAAGCCAAGGAAGAGGCTGGAACAGGACAAGTTGTGATCATCGTAAGCGCCTGCACACACGCACTCCTGGGTTCTCACCCATTTTCAACATTTCACACCTCCACGACCCTTCCCAAGGTTCAAGTTCACAAGATTGCTTCCTTTACAGCACAGATAGGGTATAATTACTGAAAGCAAATAATGATAAATACAAAACAATAATAAAACAAAAAAAAAAAAAGTTTCTTTTCTTTTCCTGTTAGACGATATTCCATGACTTTTCCAGGTCGTGGGAACCCTGTCACTCATTCACTAACACACTCACCATCTCCAGTGCAGTACTCCACACAGCCGGCTGGAGAACATGAGGTTGTTGTTGTCTAGGAGCTCTCTCACACACACACACACACACACACACACACACACACACACACACACACACACACACACACACAGTCTCACCATCTCCAGTGACCCCCGCAGTACCCCACACAGCCGGAACATGAGTTTGTTGTTGTCTAGGAGCTCGCTCTTTCTCATCTCACACACTCACACACACACACACACACACACAGTCTCACCATCTCCAGTGACCCCCGCAGTACTCCACACAGCAGGCTGGAGTAGACGAGGTTGTTGTGGTTGTCTGGGAGCTCCACAAAGTCCACCAGCGGGTTGCTCTCCAGGATGAGGGAGAACTCGTCTCCTGCCGGGCTCCAGTTGGTCACGCTGGGGGTCACTCCCAGGTACATCTTAAACGCCACCTGCAAACGCAAGAGAACACGGAGGGCTGACTAGAGAAGACCAATGGAACATCCTTCTGTCACAATGAAAAAAAATTCTGTTTTAGGTCAAAGGTCATTCCGTTGCCATGGAACATCCTTCCGTTACAATAGAAGGTTCTTCTGTTACAGTGGAAGGTCATTCAGTCAAAATGGGATATCATTCAGTTACAAAGGAAGATCCTTTTCTGTTATAATGGTAGGATCTTCTGTTCCATTGGAAGATCTTTCGGCTACAATAGGAGGAGCCTTTTGTTGTTTTGTTGAAGTTGTGATTGAATATGAAGCTATCAAGCAAATAAATGTAAATAAGCTTTATCTGCAACCTGAAGAGCACATACAAGTCCTTTGGTTTGTGCTTCATTTGGACTAGGAGATTTCTTTCATTATTTGTTAGGTATGAAGCTATTTTAAATACAGCTCGCTATAATCAAGCCGAATAATAACACGAAGCATCAAAGAGTCGAATGAAGGCTTTTGTTTTTCCCCAACTGTGACTGAGGTTCAAAGCGTTTCCCAGGATTAAGAGGTTTTCGCCGCCCTCACACAGCCCCGGATAATCGGCGCCGCCGCCTTTGGGGTTTGGTGCACGGCTGGCCCAAGAGCCGGTTTGGTGAACCGGTGATGGAGGACCCAAAGGGTTCTGCAGTCTGATCTCGGGCCCAGAGCAAACACACCAGGGCTAGATAATAATCTGACTACGTGGCCTGCTCTCACACTCACTCACACACACACACACACACACACACACACACACACACACACACACACACACACACACACACACACACACACACACACACACACACACACACACACACACACACACACACACACACACACACACACAGCGTGAGAGAGAGGGGGTAAAACAGACAGGGAGATAGACTGATAGAGAGAGAAAAGATAGAGAAAGATAGATAGACAGAGAGGGAAAGAGCCATACAAAAGGAGGAAAAGAGAGAGAGAGAGCGCAATTGGGAGACAGAAAGACACAAAGAAAGAAAAGAAAGAAAAGCAGATTGCAAAGAGATGGAACCAGAGAGATTCCTTCAGTGCGACAAAGTGAAAGAAAGACAGAGAAAGCACAGAGAGATTCCTTCAGAGTGAACTCATGGTTGTGAGCTGAGCTGCTTTGTGTTCTGAGCACACAGGAATCGGTCCAGATGGGACCAGCACCAGCAGCATCTCTGAGGCTTCACCCCCCGGTGCTGACCCGACCCTCCACCTGTCCAGCGGGTCCACTGGACCACAGCTAACACACACGTCTCCACCTCCACCTGTCCAGCGGGTCCCCTGGACCACAGCTAACACACACACGTCTCCACCTGCAGTTCCACCCCCCCCAGCTCTGAGGGGCGATGAAAGCTGAGAAACTATGCAGACTACCACAGGTCAGAGTTCAAATTCCAGTCACTCGTCTACCGGCACTCTTGTCTCTCCTCCCTTTCCCTCCCTCCCTCCCTCCCCCTCCCTCCCCCTCCCTCCCTTTCCCTCCCTCTCTCTTTCTTTCTTCCTTTCTTTATTTCTCTCTCCCTCTTCCTTCCTTCCTTCCTTCCTTCCTTTCCCTCTCTCCCTCCTGAGGGTTGGCTGTGTGTGAAAGTGGAGAATTGCCTCTGGGCTCGCTCGTTACCTTAGCGATGACATCGGCCGTTTCTCGGAAATCGTGACACCTCCCCACGCTCGAGCGGGCCAGAAAGTCCTCGATGAGTCGCACGCCAATGTTGTATCCCCTAACCAGACACACACACACAGACACACACACACACACACACACAGACACACAGACACACAGACACACAGACACACAGACACACAGACACACAGACACACAGACACACACAGAGACGGAGACAAAGGGTGAGTTAAAGCGTCCACAGACACCATTTTTTTTATCAGATCCCTCACGCAAGACTGCTTCCTTTCATCCTCATCAGCGCGCCTTCTCCTCTCCCGCCTCGCGCCTCCTCGTCTGGAGAGTGAAGGAGTCACTTACAGGACGCTCAGGGACTTTTGACCGCTTTTGACATGAATGTTATCGGATTCACTTTAGCCTGTTTTACCCATTTTACTCAATAAACCTAAGATGCCTCACCCATAATGTAGCTAGGTAGCGGGTGGGTTGAGCTCTAAAGTTAGGGTTTGATTGATTTCTGTCTGGACTTCATCTCATCTCAAGTGGATCATGCCCACCCCAAGAATGCCCATGTGAGGGGTCGATTATTCTCCGTTGCCTGGGGGACGGATGGCTAACACATAGGCTACTGCCCCTGCGAGGGTAGATTATCTCTGTTGCCTAGGGGACGGGTGGCTAACACTGCTGCTGCTAAAAAAAAAAAAAAAAACATCCCGTCATTATGATGAATGAATGGCTCTAGACTGAGTCTATTTCTGACTTCTGTAGGGTTTGGGCCGGATGGAGAATTTGTCACTGGACTGTAGGGCGCTCTCTCTCTCTCTCTCTCTGTGTGTGTGTGTGTGTGTGTGTGTGTGTGTGTGTGTGTGTGTGTGTAGGCTGTACATGAGTCAGTGTGTGTGTGTGTGTAGGTTGCATGTGAGTCAGTGTGTGTGTGAAGGCTAAATGTGAGTGCTTGTGTATAGGGTGTGTGTGTGTGTGTGTGTGAGAACACTTTCACCTCATTTATTTGGTGTGGTGGAGAGAAGACTCCCAGAGCCCGAAGTGGTACATTTGACACTTCCCAAGCTAACACTCAGCCCACTCACACAGACAGGGCGGTTCAGAGGGCACACACACACACACACACACACACAGACAGGGCGGTTCAGAGGGCACACACACGCACACACACACACACACACACACACACACACACACACACACACACACACACACACACACACACACACACACACACACACACACACACACACACACACACACACACACACACACACACACACAGACAGGGCGGTTCAGAGGCCAAACACACATTTCACACACACACCCTCGCTCACACTTTCACAAAGCACACACCATCATAAAGCACACACACACTTTAACAAAGTGCACACATTTTCATAAACTGCACGCACGCGCACACACACACACAAAGAAAGAAAGAAAGAAAGAAAGAAAGAAAGAAGGAGAGAGGGAGAGGGATTCTGACTGGATGAAACAAATACTGCCCACACAGAATCAATTCTGAGCATTGCGTAGTAACCTCACATACTTCTGGTGCCTCACTTGGCAATCAGACCTCCTTCACCTTCCCAGTGACCCATGCTGCGTTGATTCCATTGAAAAGAATGTCCATACAGGTGTGTGTGTGTGTGTGTGTGTGTGTGTGTGGAGATATTCAAACAGCAAACACATACCAGGACAAGAACATTAACAGATTATTATTTGACCTGTATTCATTTCAAAAGACAGGACAAATATACACAGTAAACAAAATGATGAGCAATCCGAGCAGAAACTAATGAGGGTCTCTATCCTCAGCAGAGACTCACATCTTGTCCAGCTGCTTGTTGACCTCCTCGTCGTTCTCGTAGTCCTTGCACAGCTGGGTGACCAGGGCCCCGTAGGTGAGCGTGAACAGCTCGGAGTTCTACAAACAAACCAGACACAAATGAACCACTACTACAGAACTGTGCAACTACAGTAGCTATTAACAATGTCGTTATTTGGGCTGCTTAGTTCATCTTTATTTGGCTTTCTGTGTTTTGAAGGCTAGACATTGTGGACTAGACAGCTATTATAATTTTGTGTGAATCTTTGGGTTAAGATCCTTTTTCACCCAGAATGTTTGCATTTTTCTTTCAAGGGGTTATACGTCTGAATTTGACTGCTGCAATGTTCTTGCAATGTTCCTCAGACAGCAATGCAGTAATGGTGTAAAAGGTGTCATTTAACTTGCTTTTATAATGCTTCTGTAGGATTGGATTGAGCTCTCTACACTCAACTGAGGCTAAACCCTGCGGTCAAGTACAGAACATGTGTCTCTATAGCCCACTCACTAACTCTCTGTCAATCTAAGAGTTCTGTATGGACTACACAGCTGTCAATCATTGATCCTTTCTCTTTCAAGCATTTTACTACGGGACACGCCCCATTTTACTATGGGACACGCCCCGTCATGGGTTCAGTCTGAACCCTCGTATCGTCCCCAGAGGCCCCAACACAGATGTCGTGGCTAGGTGGCTAAGCTGATCACAACACGAGTTAACAACTCAGTCAACGAACGCTTCCTTACACCACTTTATCCTCAAAGAGCATTTAGTCTGGACTTGGCAAGCCTCTCTTCAAACAGTATCCTTCCTTAAGCTAGTCTGTTTCCAAATAGAATCCTTCCTTAAGCTAGTCTGATTGCAGTTTGTGCAAGTCAGTGTGCCTGACTTCTGTTTCTCTGTGCTTTGATATGTCTCTGTTGTCACACTGCTGTTGGACTAAGTGGATGTGTGTTGACAGGATTTTGCCTCCCTGCTATGAAATAGCTCCATGAAGCCCCCTCAACATGCTGTCTCAGTCACTTGGCCAATAAACCCAGAACTCTACTGCTTCCTCTTAATTCTGTCCACTCCACTTTTATAAGATTTTTTTTTTTTTGTGGTAGTCTGTCTCCAAACAACATCCTTCCGTGAGCTAGTCTGTTTCCAAACAGTAGCCTTCCTTGAGGTAGTCTGTTTCCAAACAGTAGCCTTCCTTGAGCTAGTCTGTTTCCAAACAGTAGCCTTCCTTGAGCTAGTCTGTTTCCAAACAGTAGCCTTCCGTGAGCTAGTCTGTTTCCAAATAGTAGCCCGGGCCGATAGCAAACACCGAGCTTTTTCCTCTGGCCTTACAGACGCAGGCCACCGTGCCTTGCTAGATCAACGGACGACGAAACCCGTGATGAAAGAAGCCAACCTTCCTCCCCAAGAGTCAGCTACCCCAAGAGTCAGCTACCCAATCGCAGGAGCTGGATTGGGTTGACATGGTAACAACAAAGTCAGCTGGGGCAAGGCGCCCATGCCGAGTGGCCCGGTTCCTAGGCCTGTTCAAAGGGGCGCGTTCCCCAAAGGAAGAGCAGAGGCCACATCACACTGAAGTGTAGCAGAGACATGGAGCGCCTGGAAGAGGCCCGGCGACGTCTCAAGCACAGCGGCGTGCGTGCGTGCCCCCCCCCCCCCCCCCCATAGCAACATTTTACAGTATTGCATCCAGGCTTGGGCACGTCTGCCTTTGTTGACGTATTTCCCCATATAAAAAAAGCTCTCTTAAATTACGAGCCATGATCAATGGATGCAACACGCTGAGCCAGTCCCCTGGTACAACCACAAGATGGAGACAGTGCTCCACGATTTTTAAATGCAAATCGTACGTTTCGTAGATGTACATTTGGGGAAGACAGAATTGGAAACGAGTGGGCAGCAATGTCAATAAGAATAGACCAATCCCAGTTACATTTGCTTCCCGACTGGGTTCACGCTAGTAACCTAGATATACAGTACCTAAAAACTGACCTTTCTCAAAACTATCACAGGAGCTTGAAAAGACCAAGAGGAAAGATAAAATTCCCAGGCTTGACAATGAAAGCTAATGTTGGACGGGGAAGCAGTCCCTACAGCCATCAGCATACTCTCTTTCTCTCTCTCTGTTGAATGCTGGTCTGTCTTTGCCCAGACTACAGTGTTCGAGCGCCACCGTGTGGCCTGAAATATCAACCTGTCTACATGGTACTTCTCTAAATTCAAATAAGACATTTATCAACGTGTTTAGTTTATCCTGGTTTTCTTCACGCTGTGAATTAGATGCTCTCATGTATGTTATTAGTTGCATGCTTGCTCAGCAGTATGTTAGTAAATGTAAAACATGAACTGCTTGTGGACCACACACATCTGAAGTAGTGACTTCAGAATTCACACAGAGTTTTCACCAATACTTGGGACAGTGACTTAAAAAAAAGGAATTTGTTAAGGTCACAAGGACACAGAGCATGTCCCCTTATATTCTACCAAAAAGGTATCTTAGCTATCATTCACATCAGAAAGCATAACAGTCCATCACGCCAGCCCTGTTCGCAAAAATGATTGTAATCTTGTGTCGATAACTAGGGTCATTTATGACTGTCATCTTTGGCAAAATATTAATCAGACCTGATATGACATGATATTGTTCCTGATTAATACATGCACGACAATCGGATTTCAATGAACGTTAATGTATAGTTGCAAATACAAGTTAAACAGTGACTACCTAGCCTAAGCTACACAGCGTCCAACGTCAGTTCAAACACAGGAGACAGTGATTTTAAAACCCGATCTCGAAAGTCATGAGGGAGAAACTTTAAACGTTAACAGTTTATATTGTTGAAAAACGCAGATTATCAGGATTCACTGCAGTAGCGAACTTTCAGTAATGGTATGTGGGCTAATACACAAAACTGGACTAGCAATGCTAACAATGCATGACTATCGTGTGACAGGAAGCAGAGCTTACCATTTTCTTACTGTCGGAGGTTCTGTTTGACTGTCGAGACATTCTGTATAGTCTTACGGGCCTTTGATATCAGGTAGTGTTTAATTGATGTGTTTCTTGGGAAACGGTGCCAAATGATTAGGATCAGACTTTCTGTGTTCTATCAGCTTTCACCACAACTTCTCAGATACAACTTCCTGATTAGCAAAGGAATCGGAAGTGATGACAATTTGCGTTGGATCATGGGAACTGGGGTTTATTTTTTTTTAAAGCGATGAGTCTTTTAATTTTTTATATATTTGCACTTGTGGGGTGTTAAGTTGTCGGTGCAGTATGAATACATTTATGCAAAGAGATGTAGTCATATATTCAGGTTGGTATCCGCGTTTGATACCAAGGCATTGATTCAGAAAAAAATGCATTTCAGGTCTTTTCAACGCGATGGCAGTAGAGATTCGTTAACGGTACAGCAGTCACATTTCTACAGAGAAGAGTGTTACAGCCATCTGACGCAAAAAAAAAGAGAATTGCTAATCTAATCATCTAATTTAGAAACGTTAGGACAGCTTCAGATGAACAAAATCTAACGGTTTCTCTGCAACAAATGTCTACCTAGGCCTATAGTCTAGGCCTGCAGTGAATTTCAGAATTTTAGACTATTTCTGTCTCTACAAAAGTAGTCAGTAGACACAATAATGTTCAGTGTGCCATGTTAATACTTTTTCCTTATTGCCAAAAAGAGGCAAAACGTAGCCTTCCATTATAGTACTTGGAGAGAGGTTGACATTTTGGCTAGACAACTCAGTTAGATTTATTGCACACAAGCGGACCACCAATCTTTCTTGTGTGTTGTTTTACGCCCACTACCTCATCATGTAAATTTAGGTAATCCAGATATTCTACTTTGTTAGTATACTTTATCATGCCATGGGGAGCTGAGATGTGGTGTAATTATAGCATTAAGAATATAGTTGTAGGCTAATTACAGTTGGAAGTAGAGATGTTATTGGATTACAGGATGTTGATGCTATCGTTTTATGGTCTGGCAAAGTGCTTCATCCTTGTGCTTCATAAGTCTATAGTTGGTTCCTACCCACCTGAAAAGCCTCTGGTAAGGGAGAGAGTGTGCTGTGATTGAATGAGACAGGGTGATTGGGTGTTGATAGGTTAGTGAAGACACGAGAGTGAGACCAGGGGTACCAGCGGTGGCATATGGGGAGGGCACTGGCAGAGGAGCTGCAGCAAGGCTGGTGGTGATTTTCATTTAAAAAAAAGCACTAGAGTCTTAACAGGGAAAACCTCAGCCTCATTAATGCACAGACACACACACTCACACACAAACACACACACACACACGCACAAAAACACACACACACACACACATAGTCTCTCTCTCTCTCTCTCACACATACACACACACACACACACACACACACACACACACACACACACTCACACACATACACACGCTTTCTCCCTCACACACACACACACACACACACACACATTCACATACCCACACAAGAAAAAAAGGGGCACCTTGTTTTTTTTGTGCTCCTGTGTTCCTGTTGGTGTGTCCTTTTGGCTTTGTGGCTCTAACCAGAGTTGTTTGACAGAGAAACACAAACACAGCCGAGAGTGACACCGTGGCTTGAGGGTGCCAGAGATGATGGATGAACAAACACCAGAGGACCACTGGAGGAAATAACACTGCAGGGAAAAACAAGAGGAGGAACTGATGTAGCTGTGTAGCTCTGTTCAAAAATAATAGTGTGTGTGTGTGTGTGTGTGTGTGCGTGTGTGTGTGTGTGTGTGTGTGTGTGTGTGTGTGTGTGTGTGTGTGTGTGTGTGTGTGTGTGTGTGTGCGTGTGTGTGTGTGTGCATGTATGTGTGTGTGTGCATGTATGTGTGTGTGTGCGTGTGTGCGTGTGTGTGTGTGTGTGCATGTATGTGTGTGTGTGTGTGTGTGTGTGTGTGTGTGTGTGTCTGTGTCTGTGCGCTTATGTGTACGTCTCTGTATGTATGTGAGTGTGCGTGAGAGAGAGACAGAGAACGCCTGTGCACACAAACACATATAAGCATGTGGAAAAGGGATTAAGCATTGTAATTTAAAATGACACAACAACGGTATATTATAAGTCTCTTGAAGGCAATCATGTAAGCTTGTGTGTGTAAATCATAAGAACACAGTACACAGTGACTCTATGAACATGGGTATGAAAGGCTTAATAAAACAGTTAATATTTGCACTATGGGACGTATACACTCCCCCAAAAAAGAGTTATAAACTCATCCTTGTGTTATCTCTGGATGCTTGTCAGTCTGTCTGCACTGGTGTGTACTGTGGGAAACCCTCACTCTAAGCCTCTTTGCTGAACGGGGAAACAACTGGGCTCTGGACACTCCCAGATGGTTGCTAGGCAAACGAAACACAGAAACACAGGGAGAAGCAACTAAACAGAACCTCGTCTCGAAATGTAAGAGAAAAGCCTGGGGTGAAATCTTTCAGAGCACACATCTTTGAGATGGAGTGACAGACAGACAAGGAGGCGAAGAAATGGATTAGAGATTGAGGCGGAATTGAAGATGATCAAATGTTTGTCTCAAATCCTCTAACGCTCACTAATAAGGACCGAACATTCTAATAAAATAACTCGTTCCTCAACAGTGTAAGATTCTAGAATTCCACATGATTTTTGGATGGACCTGCATATTCTTTAGAATGTTCATTCTACAACACACCAGAGTACGGTATCTGCTGAAAGGTTAAATAATGTCAGGGGCATTAAATGGCTTTGACCATGAAGAATCATTTCTGGTCTTGGCCACATTGTGTGGTTCAACAATGGGCAGATGAGGAACTAAAAAGAAGCGAGTAAGTTCTCCAAATGAATACTCTGAAAAGCCAATGACCAAAGGTACTATAGTTGGCATGCTACATGTTGCTGTCCTTCTTGTAAGGTTGGTGTGGTGTAGGTATAGTTCTCTCTCCCCCTCAGCATGTTTCTCTTGGGTTTCAACATGCCTTTTAGAGCATTGCACAATCAAGGGATATGGATGCATGACGACCGTCACATGTTTCTCGTCTGCATGTTTTCCCAAAGGGGGTTGAGTAGTGAGGGAGGGAGGGAGGACATCAAAGCAATGCCAAAATATACCCCCCTCCCTCAACTCTACTACCCCGACAACACACACACACACACACACACACACACACACACACACACACTCCGTCCCTTGCACCATGGGCTCTGTGCACAGATACCCCACTTCTCCACTGTCCTCACCTCTGTGTAGTGAGCCCGGGGTCGGAGGGGGGCGGGTGGGGGTCGAGGTCTGTGTTCATGGGTAATCATTTGACATGCCCCCCCCCCGGCAGCCTCTCTAGCTCAGGTCCTGGGGAATGCAGACATCAGCAGGACGCGCAGCAGGACCAGGGTCTCAGCAGGACATACCTACAGAAGGATACCTCTCGCTGTCAGGTCCAAATGTATGGCGGAAGATTAACACCACAAGGCTCTATCACGTGAACATACATCACCCTTTACACACAGCTAATAACCTGACCTACAGGCAACCTGCCTTAAGTCCCATGTGTGCTTTTAGTCCAAACCGGTTCCTTCATTAGCCTCAGAAGACTTTTGACTGCATGGGAATTGAAGGGGTCATTTTAGACCAATCTGGGGGCGGAGAAGTGAGACACTCTGACCTTATATGTAAATAAAAGTATGTATATAAAAGTTTGTATATAAAAGTATATACAGTATATATAAAAGTATATGTGTAAATATATGTAAAAGTATATATGTATATATATATATATATATATAAAAGTATATATGTAAAGCACTTGCGGACCATTGTGAGTGAGGTGTTGTATAGTTCACACAGGTACACCTCACACAGAGGTATTTATCCTTCCCTTCAGCCCTGGTTATTTAGGTTGCCATGGCGTCAATCCTTTGAGCAGTGGTTAGTGTTAGTGCAGACCTCATGTCACCTAATCACGATGTTTGGACTGTGGGAGCTGCTCCAGCTTGGCACTCAGAAGCCCTACAGGGTCGACCCAAACCCAAACTCCTGCCACAAAGGCTGTAGTGGTGGAGGAAATAAGACACCATCTGTTTCCTCCGGTACCGTGACGACCAGACCCCCATGCTGGGATGGAAGACACAGAGAGATGGGGGGCCTCTGGGAAGAGAGGGAGTGAGAGAAACAGAGAGAGAGAGAGAGAGGGAGAGAGAGGGAGATAAACAGAAGGATAGAGAGAGAGATGGAGAAGGAGAAACAGAGAGAGATGGGGGGCCTCTGGGAGGAGAGGGAGTGAGAGAAACAGAGAGAGATGGGGGGCCTCTGGGAGGAGAGGGAGTGAGAGAAACAGAGAGAGAGAGGGAGTGAGAGAGGGAGAGAGAGAGGGAGAAACAGAGGGATAGAGAGGGAGTGAGAGAGAGAGGGAGTGAGAGAAACAGAGAGAGATGGGGGGCCTCTGGGAGGAGAGGGAGTGAGAGAAACAGAGAGAGAGAGGGAGTGAGAGAGGGAGAGAGAGAGGGAGAAACAGAGAGAGAGAGGGAGAGAGAGAGGGAGAAACAGAGGGATAGAGAGGGAGTGAGAGAGAGAGGGAGTGAGAGAAACAGAGAGAGATGGGGGGCCTCTGGGAGGAGAGGGAGTGAGAGAAACAGAGAGAGAGAGGGAGTGAGAGAGGGAGAGAGAGAGGGAGAAACAGAGGGATAGAGAGGGAGTGAGAGAGAGAGGGAGTGAGAGAAACAGAGAGAGATGGGGGGCCTCTGGGAGGAGAGGGAGTGAGAGAAACAGAGAGAGAGAGGGAGTGAGAGAGGGAGAGAGAGAGGGAGAAACAGAGGGATAGAGAGGGAGTGAGAGAGAGAGGGAGTGAGAGAAACAGAGAGAGATGGGGGGCCTCTGGGAGGAGAGGGAGCCTCATTCCCTCCTGTAGGAGTTACGTCATGAACAGGACAGACTGTGCCAGCCTTTACTGAGCAGAGAGGGAGAGGGAGTGAGAGAGAAAGGAGGAGTGAGAGAAACAGAGAGAGGGAGAGAGAGATGGAGAGGGAGAGGGGGAGTGTGAGAAACAGAGGGATAGAGAGAGAGATGAGAGGGAGTGAGAGAGGGGGGAGTGAGAGAGGGAGGGAGTGAGAGAAACAGAGGCAGAGAGGGAGAGAGGGAGTGGAAGAAACAGAGAGAGGGAGAGAGGGGGAGGGAGTGAGAGAAACACAGAGAAAGAGGAACAGAGAGAGGGAGGAGAAGAGAGAGGAACCTTCATGTTCTCCTCATCCTGACCTACACACCAGCACAGATAAAAGCAAAAGGTCATGATGTGTTTTCATCCGTGCACACAATGACCAACACCCTGCACGTATCTCTGCACACAATGACCAACACCAAGCACGTATCTCTGCACACAATGACCAACATCAAGCACGTATCTCTGCACACACACATTGACCAACACCAACACGTATCTCTGCACACACACATTGACCAACACCAAGCACGTATCTCTGCACACACACATTGACCAACACCAAGCACGTATCTCTGCACACATTGACCAACACCAAGCACACAATGACCAACACCAAGCATGTATCCTGTAAATGTAGATTCAAGAGAATCATTTTGCAAGACATTTCTACGTATCCAAAGCCATTTACAGCTGATACACAATGTAGTTACACTGAACCCACTGAAGAGGAAAGTATTTCGATTCCTTTCACAGTGAACATTTCTTAGTATTGAAGCTCTTCCTTCAAGGTTGTCTTGACAGAGTGAATGCTGAAGTGCTGAAAGCAACATAATCAGTGTGCACAAGCTGTGCTGAACCAATGGACCTCTATAAATAATAATAATAATAACAATAATAATCATAATAATAATGGATTTTATTTGTATAGCACACTTTAAAATACAAAAAAATCTCAAGGTGCATATACACACAAAGCGCCTACACACACACACACACACACACACACACACACACACACACACACACACACACACACACACACACACACACACACACACACCCTCGATCATTTGTTGAAGACAACTTGGAAGTAAGGGATAATGAACGACAGCGTTCAGGTAGCAGAAGATAATGCACGTTGGAGATGCGGCCGCGATGCAAAGCGTCACAATAAGAAAATTCCGTGGTGAGAGTGTGTGTGAGAGAGAGAGTGTGTGTGTGTGTGTGTGTGTGTTTGGTATAAGACACAACTGGACAGGGCATCCAACTTGTTGCTGTGTGATGTTTTTCAACATCTAGATGGTAGAGACTGCACTTCCTCTCCCTTCCTCTACCTCTCCTTATCCTTCCCCTAATGCTATCTCCTCTAACTAGTACTTAACTCGCACTTACAGTAGTTACATTCCTGCAGTTTTTAATTTCTTATGTATAATAGTATTTATTGTTACACTAGGTCTCTATTGCTCGTAGCTTGATTGTTCTCTCCTTTGTAGGTCGCTTTGGATGAAAGCATCTGCTAAATGACTGAATGTAAATGTTATGTCTTTCTTCCCCCTTCCTTCCTTTCTATCTTTCTCTCTTTTTTTCTTTCTTTCTTTCTTTCTTCAATACTATATCATTATTGTACTTGCCTTACATACAGTACCTGACAAACTTTAACTAATTTGGATCTCACATTTATTCCTGTACCTCACCATACCATAATACCCTGGCCACCACACTCAAATCACAGCAGAAATAATGAGAGTTCACACCATTAATACTACATACAGCAGCTATAAAACCTTTGCATTGCTTAAAATGTTGCTGTCTTATTTTTCCAGCGTATATATTCCCCAGCACGGAGGGAGCTACTGTGTTATTTGGATGCAGTGCAACACATTTATCATGTGAACCTACTTCAGGGTCTCGTCACTAAACTATTCCAGCTTTAACACTGGGTAGGAGACTAGGCACATACACACACACACACACACAGACACTGAACACTGAACATACACACACACTCACACACACACACTGAACATACACACACTCACACAAGGCACACACACACTGAACATACACACACTCACACAAGGCACACACACACTAAACACA
>NC_045170.1:4562682-4575182 GCF_900700415.2 Clupea harengus | reverse complement strand
CGTCTTGAAGTTGAACATTGATGCCACCTTAAAGCAGGTATAGTATCACTGCAGCCTGCTAGCCTGGTATCCTGTAGCTCCAGTGCAGGTGATGAAGGTTGATTTAGGTGATGAAGAGTCTGGCACCAGTTGCGTCTCAAGAGCCCACAAGGAATACAAGGCTACAAGGAGTCACTGGTTGCAGCAGAGTGAACCCTACGAGCCTTAGGGAAAAGAAAGAGAACACCACATTTATAGTTTTACAAACTAATGTTGAAATGCGTACAGTATATGTGTGTTTTACTCACAGAGGTGTTCGGTTCGCCATGGGGATCACCTGAGAGACAGACAGGTGGAGTTGAATCAGTTAGAAGTACAATAAAGAGAGTGTGTAGATCAGTATGTATCTGCAGTAGCTGAGACAGATTGAGTTGAATCAGTCAGAGATACAGTAAAGAGTGTGTAGATCAGTGTGTATCTACAGTAGCTGAGATAGATAGAGTTAAATCAGTCACAGTAAGATAAACATCAGTAGAGTTAAGAGTGTGTAGATCAGTGTGTTTCTGCAATAATCCACTCACCTGATCTCATCCTGCAAATTACTTCAACTATGATCACAGCCACAAACAGACTGATAGTGGTAGCAACTTTAACAGCCATATGGACCACTGAGAGGGAGAGAGAGAGAAAGAAAGAAAGAGAGAGAGAGAGAGATAGAGGAGTTGGACAGAGAGAGAAAGGAAAGGATAGAGAAAGAGGGAAGAAGAGAGAAAATAAAGAAACAAAGGGACAAATAAGAGACTGCATCATAAAATCTGTTCAGCTGGAGCACAAAGAATGATAGTATATAAAATGGCTATAGTAGTATGTGTTAATCAAGTTAATGAAGATACTGTGAAGATACAGCAAGATACATCAAAAGAATGGAGCAAAGAGGCTGCATGAGAGACTGAACTATATAGAGAATTACACAGAGAATGACATCATATAAGAATAGAAATGACAGACAATGACAGCATATAAGTATAGGAATGTATGAAATGTAGATGAATGTAGAAGAAATGTAGATCTGGATTGTAAATTGAAACAGATTAATGTCACTCATCACTGTCAACCAGCTGTTGAGGAAACTGTAGGTTTTGTGGCAACAACACCCAAACGGATCCAGTCATCTTTGTATCCCAGCTGTAGGAGACTACAGGCAGAGGTGCCTTTCCTAACTCTAAACACACACACACACACACACACCGAAACACACAAACACACGCACGCACGCACGCACGCACACACACACACACACACACCACACAACACACACACACACACACACAGACACACAGACACACACACACACACACACACACACACACACACACACACACACACACACACACACACACACACTCTCTCTCTCTCTCTCTTACCTGAAGAGTGGGGTGATGTGTAGCTGTCTGATGAGGTTCCACTGGTTGTGCTCTCAGGACCGGAGGATGGTGCTGAGGTGGAGGTTTTAAGGTGGAGTCCTACAATAGAAAATCCCAAAGACTATAGTCATATAGTATGTGCACTGGATTCACACCAGTGTAATATTATGGTTACAAGCATTCATATCAGTGTTAAAAACATTCATGGTATGTGACAGAACCCTCACATCTTTTCAATACTTCTTTTGTTGATAAGTGAAATTAAAAGTGAGTTATCATCTCTAACCTTTCACTCTGATGGTGTGGGAGACAGAAGTCTTAACCTGCCCTCCTGAAGTCACCTGGCATGTCAGAGTATGAACAGGGTTTGGACCTCTGAGCTCCTCAGTCAGTGTGATGGAAGAGGTGCGAGATGTAGATGTCTTGTGATTGGTCCTGCTCTGCAGCTCTTGCCCTGTCTCATCCACCCAGCTCAGACTATATCCGCTAAAGACGTCAGGTGTGTGCAGGATGCAGTGGAGAGTCACATTACTGTCTGCCTCAATCTCAGTCTGACTGGGGGAAGCAGAGACTACAGGAGAAAATGACATCACACTACATCAGGTTTAGCATACAGCAGATACTTGCATTCGAACCCAGTAATGTGTAGAGTAAAGTCTATTTAAAGAGGAGTTTTCACTTTATTATTAAGGACATTATTTTTACATTTATTTCATTATTTAGGAAATATTTACATGCATCAGACACTTTTATCCAAAGCAACTTACAGTGTAAGTGCATATCATTTCCCTGATCAGTATGTGTGCTCCCTGTGTATCAAACGCATGGCGTTGGTGCTCTTAGCTACCAAGCAACAGGTACTTTTATGGAGTTTTGTCTTTAACTGGTGATCTAATTCACTGAAAGCCAAAAGCTAACTAGCTTGCATACTGATTTATTTCAGTGAGTTAATGTCTCCTTGACATGACCATACAAGATGAACATTTATTTGAGTTTATCATTAAGAACAGGTGACATACAAATCCTTAAAAAAAACTGTTAATAACAGAGGGATACCTTATAACATCAACTAAATATCCAACAAATCCATTTTACTTCAGTTATTGAGCACTTTAGTGCCTGAAAACAACAACAAATAAAACAGCAACAATAACACCTACCCTGAAGTACATGCAGATAGTCATCAGCATCCCCCGCACGTTTGCGTCCACTCTCTCTCAGATACTGCTGACAGGAGTAGAATCCAACATCCTTAGTGGTGACATCAGTAATGTGGAGTGAACAGTCATTGAGCAGACTCAGTCTCTTAGCTCTGTGTTTGTCTACATCAGGATTCATCTTTCCATAGAGGATCAATTTACACTAGAGCTCCATTCATACCACACAGTAGAAGAGCAGTGTGGATAAACCACATTACTGCAGGGAAGAGTAGCATTCCCACCCACACTTGAGAAGACATGAGTCACTCCTTGGACACCTGAATGATAAATGAAATCACATCAGTCAAAGCTAATGCTAATGTCTTGGTACATTTTCAGGCTTGGATCACTTGGACTTGGTTGCATGTTCGATATATAGATATCTCAGTGCTTTGTTAGACTACCATAGAGGTTGCATATTAGATACATCGATATATCAGTGCTTTGTTAGACTACCATAGAGGTTGCATATTTAGATACATACATAGATACTTCATTCATTATTTGAATGGTTAATGAATAAACAGTAATCTTAAATGTTACAAGTGTCAGTCAAACTGAATGTTATATACAACCCAAATAAATAAGTACAACCGCACACAATAGCAAGTGAAGAATACACAGGTTGGATGCCAAATATACCAAATTCTCTTAAATGACCAAATTAACCTGAATGCATAAGATAGAAAATAACATAACCTTAGATGAATAACCAAACTTGAAATTAATATGTGAGAGAAATGGTGAACGAGAGACAGAAAGAGCAGAAGAAGAAGACAGAAGAAAAAGAACAAAGAGCACAGAGCAAAGAGCAAAGAGGAAAAGAGAAAAGAAGGAACCGCCAAACCCACTAAAGTGGTTTTCTACCTCAAGACCCGTTGCTATGCATTAGCTTCCAGCCAATCCCTTAAGGCCACCAACTGTCCTAAATCCAGAACATGGACATTCTCAGAGTGAAATCTGTCTTACAACTTTAACTAAAGTCTTCAAAAGTAAGTGCTGGGGTCTTCAGAACTTATTCCACAAGAAAGCTCTCGAATCAGGCAGAGTTCAATGCAAAAATATGTATTTGCCAGTAAACACCAACAGCAAACCAAAGTGATATCCTGGGATTGTACTGGAATTTTACACTCTTTGTTCTTTCTTTTTACACATGAAGGGACCGGTATAGTTAATAAGAATATGCCATAGTCAATAATTCAAGTATCTTATACCTAGTTATTGAATTTTGAATTACAGAATTTGTACAAAAAAACATTGTAAAGATTTTGGACCGAGACTTTTGAACTCTGAACCTTGTAAACATAGGTGTTGGCTATACATATGTGAGTTTAGCATTCAGAAAGTGTGTGTGGTTTCACTACTACATATTTATAATAGCAGAGTGACCTGTGCCTCTCCAAAATGTGTGACCCTACTAACACCTCAGACAAGAACAATGGCCATTACATAATGGGCCTGGAATGTCTTTGTGGCCCACTACACCCACAGGTTTTCTCGCCACACCATGGCCCAATAGAGATCACTCAATCACCATTACTTATCATATGAATAGCTGTCATTTGCTAATGAATGGGTCCTTAGGAGCAGAAACCTCACACAGACTGAAATGTGCAAGAGATGAGCTGTATTCTCCTTACAAAGTGCTTATTTATATTTTATTCAAGTTTCATGTGGGTTTTCTTTATATGTCTCTAGGACAAAAACTTGCGGAGTTTTGACAACAAGAAAAACAGTCCCAGAAGCATTTAAGCATTTTTATTTGTGCCTACACATTGATTTTCTTAACCCAAGTTAAAATCATTGTATGAAGTGTTACAATTACGAGTAATATTTTTAACGGAACAAAGTCTTCATCCTTAGTGTATGTGTTTAAGGTAAATAAAAATTCCCTGAGTAATGATCTCACAAGCAGCAGAAGTGCTTTTAGATCAAAAGGGGGAGGGGCTGGGGTTGAGCTTCAGAGAGTATTGAAAAAAAAAAACAGAATAGGTTCTCTTGTAGAAAGTGCTTATTCTACCAGTAATGCATACCTTAATAAGATGATAACTGCAGAATGTGTTTTCTCAAAACAGGTCTTAGCTGCTGAATTTCTGACTTCAAATGATCGAGGAGCACTGAATGAATTAAGGAATGCCTTAAATGGTTTGGCATTCAAGTGCCATTGGAATCTGGATAAAAAAAGGGATTTTATGAGATAATTCTGTAACAAAATTTGTAACTAACTCTGTAAACCGATTGATTCCTTTCTCTTAGGGATGGACACATCTGTCTCCTGAGCAAGCGAATGAATGTGTGTGTGTGCCTGTAGGCTGGCCAGCCATCGTATGAATGAATGAATGAACTTACAGGACTGTTTAACCTACATTTGACCACTGACTTTGTCTTTAGGTGAAATTGTTTGAATTGAAGGAAATTTAAAAACTTTTTATTTCTTTCAATCATTCCATTTCTTTCAAACATTCAGCTTCTTTCAAATCCCCACTCTCAGTTCTTTATTTGGTTATTATGGGTCTGTCTGGATTTTTTCTTGTAGATGCAAATGCCCAGACCTTGCAGGTAACAGGATGATGTGATGACCCTTGTCTGATGTGATTTAAGATGTCTGGTGAGAAGTCTCTTGTTATGACAAATGTTGAAACCTGATTTTGTTTGCGAAAAAGGGCGCCACGCTCATTAGCATCCAAATGGTTATTCTGGGCGCAGACCTTGCTGTCTGCAGCCTCTCACACCCAGAAAGAATCTTAAGTATTAATTATGTTAACAGAAACATTTTTGCACCCGTCTTATGGAGATGGGCAACACCATTGGGCTTCCTTTGATCACAGAGAGCCTGTTGCTTAGAACTGCTTCTTTCAGAGACATCTTGCTAGTTTCAGGTAATTGAAGAACAGATGAAGGACAACTGCCCCATTCAGCGCCTCGCCACAATGTCAACAGAGGGAATAGCAGAACCGTTGGAACTTCAAACAAACGCCATGCAGCATCTCGCCAGGACGTCGAAAGGGGGACAAACTCCACAGCCACAGCCACAGCCCATCAACCCAGATCAACACCTCTGGAATCCACAGGACCACGGCAACACCTGAACCGATGACCACCACTTCCCAAGAAGAGTTGACGGGGACACCTCAAAGAAACGGCAATCTCCTGATATGCTAAGAGATGCATAGGTGGAATGACCCCATATGGAGCAAAGACCACAGGAGGGAAACAACTGAGAAAAGCCAAGCGTCACAGACACACACACACACTAACAAGCACAAACACACACACACGTCCTACCCTCTCCCAAGGAAAGTCAACCCTTGCTTTTAAACAAAGGCAAGACACAATACACAGAGAAGACCACATGAGGCGAAGAACTGAAACATCAACACAAACACACACACGGACACTCGCTCACAAACACACACTTAACTGTACCAACCGTCAACCCACATAACAATAAAGTAATGCCACATTCCATGTACCTCTCAGTAACCAGAAAGGAAATGTTTTAAGATGTTGTGACACTATAATGTATCTCCCATAATCCGTTATCTTCTGCACTATTGTTTAATCCTAACATTTTCATTTTAGCTTAGTTTACCTTAGAGTTAACATGTGTAATTAAGTTTGTTCTGTGTTCTCACCGCTTGTAAACTGCATTTTCTGAATGGGTACCATGTACATATATGTATTACTTCTGTTATATTTCTCTGCTCTCACGGCTGAGACAGGATGGTTATGTTGACATAACATCGGGAAGGAATTTTGTCCCTAAATCAGAGGTCCACCAATTGGCGAAAAAGCGTGGGTTTCACCTTCCCTCGTGAGAGAATGCCACATTTATGAGACGGAGACTGAACAAAGCCACTCACTCAAGAAAAAGAAAAAGAAAATAGTTAAATGATCTGATGTTTAAGACAGACAGTCTTAAAAAGGGGGAATGAAGGGACCGGTATAGTTAATAAGAATATGCCATAGTCAATAATTCAATGTATCTTATACCTAGTTATAATTGTTACTTTTATTTGGATTTAACTAGCATGTAAACATCCTGGGTGAAGGTATTTTGGGTTGACCTGAGGAGTGAGGTGAGACAAGACTTCACCTCCCCTCCCCCGGTCGAGACAAAGAGCTTGCACATGGCCTATTTGAATAGACGGTAACACCCCTTAATATCAGTGTATGTAACAGACTGTCCCTCTAGGAAAGATTTAGATATGCTGAGGTGAAGTTCTGTGAGGGAGGATGGATCTTCAAGTCTCTGTCTCACCGTGGTCGGCCGCCATTGTACAAGAATTAACCTGAAGCCATGACTGACAAACCTAAGACTGAATCTTATATATATGGTATACATCTAAATACTATTACACACAGCAAAACTCCTCTTTATCATATCAGAAGTTTATCTTTGTTTATCCATCCCATAGGTTGTATTCATCTTATTAAATGGGGAGGGCTTTTGGTTCTGGAAATAACTGTATCATATCTGGGAATACCGAACCCCTGCTCTCCAACCTAATGTCAGCAAAAAGGCAATCAGTGGATGACCCTGACCGAACTTTCACTCTTCCCTGTGTGACGGGCCTGTGTGTGTACTCTCTGTGTGTGCACTCTCTGTGTGACGGGCCTGTGTGTGTACTCTCTGTGTGTGTACTCTCTGTGTGTGCACTCTCTGTGTGACGGGCCTGTGTGTGTATTTGTGCTGAATTTAATAATAAAGGACTCCACCTCCAATAACACACATAGTCCATGACAAAACTTCTGCAGGACTGACACCTACATCTCCAGTGTGTAGTTCATAGACATTGACACAGTGACTGGTTACACATCAAGCCCTCTCCCCTCATCTGAAGACATCTAAACACAAGGAAACCCAGCATTCACTTATCCAAGTAATACCAGAAGAGAGACATGATGCCGTTTCTGAAACTCATCAAATGTCTTTGTGGTAGAAACTTTCAGGCAACAAAGGTGTGAGACTGCAGCTTTATTCACGGCACCGGGGAAAGTTACAAGCAATACAAGGTAAAAGTAACATATCCAAAGCTCTGATAATATATTCCTCACGTTACTCTATAGAAGGAATTTATGTCCACACCATAAGGTATGATATATTCATAAGAACTCAGGGACAGAAAAAGGAGAGCATTTCAAACTTAAACACATGAAAAATAAAACTTGTCTCAACTAAGCACATTGACTATTGTAAAACACAAAATGATCCCACATCTTCTTCATAAAAGTACTGCTAAAAGAAACAGTCACAGCCACACAAACACGCGGTTAATGTAAGATAATAAAAAAAAAACTCATTGAAGTTTAAGACGTCTTGAAGTTGAACATTAATGCCACCTTAAAGCAGTTATAGACTATCACTGCAGCCTGCCAGCCTGGTATCCTGTAGCTCCAGTGCAGGTGATGAAGGTTGATTTAGGTGATGAAGAGTCTGGCACCAGTTGCGTCTCAAGAGCCCATAAGGAATACAAGGCTACAAGGACTCGCTGGTTGCAGCCGCGTGAACCCTACGAGCCTTAGGCAAAAGAAAGAGAACACCACATTTATAGTTTTACAAACTGACGCTGAAATAAGTATGTGTGTGTTTTACTCACAGAGGTGTTCGGTTCGCCATGGGGATCACCTGAGAGACAGAAAGGTGGAGTTGAATCAGTTAGAAATACAATAAAGAGTGTGTAGATCAGTGTGTATCTACAGTAACTGAGACAGATAGAGTTGAATCAGTCACAGTAAGATAAACATCAGTAGAGTTAAGAGTGTGTAGATCAGTGTGTATCTACAGTAGCTGAGACAGATAGAGTTGAATCTGTCACAATAAGATAAACGTCAGTAGAGTAAAGAGTGTGTAGATCAGTGTGTATCTACAGTAGCTGAGATAGATAGAGTTAAATCAGTCACAGTAAGATAGACATCAGTAGAGTTAAGAGTGTGTAGATCAGTGTGTATCTGCAGTAATCCACTCACCTGATCTGATCCTGTAAATGACTGCAACTATGATCACAGCCACAAACAGACTGATAGTGGTAGCAACTTTAACAGCCACATGGACCACTGAGAGAAAGAGAGATAGAGAGAGAGAAGTTGTACAGCGAGAGTAAGAAACGGATAGAGAAAGAGGGAAGAAGAGAGAAAATAAAGAAACAAAGGGACAAATAAGAGACTTCATCATAAAATCTGTTCAGCTGGAGCACAAAGAATGATAGTATATAAAATGGCTAACAGTAGTATGTGTTAATCAAGTTAATGAAGATACTGTGAAGATACAGCGAGATACATCAAAAGAATGGAGCAAAGAGACTGCATGAGAGACTGAACTATATAGAGAATGACACAGAGAATGACATCATATAAGAATAGAAATGACACAGAGAATGACAGCATATAAGAATAGAAATGACACAGAGAATGACATCATATAAGAATAGAAATGACACAGAGAATTACATCATATAAGAATAGAATTGACACAGAGAATGACAGCATATAAGAATAGAAATGACACAGAGAATGACAGCATATAAGAATAGAAATGACACAGAGAATGACATCATATAAGAATAGAAATGACACAGAGAATTACATCATATAAGAATAGAATTGACACAGAGAATGACAGCATATAAGAATAAAAATGACACAGAGAATGACATCATATAAGAATAGAAATGACACAGAGAATGACATCATATAAGAATAGAAATGACACAGAGAATGACAGCATATAAGAATAGAAATGACACAGAGAATGACATCATATAAGAATAGAAATGACTCAGAGAATGACATCATATAAGAATAGAAATGACACAGAGAATGACAGCATATAAGAATAGAAATGTATGAAATGTAGATGAATGTAGAAGAAATGTAGATCTGGATTGTAAATTGAAACAGATTAATGTCACTCATCATTGATGTTGATGAAACTATAGAAGCACTTGGCAACTTCACACTAAAACCCAAATGGATCCAGTCATCTTTGTATCCCAGCTGTAGGAGACTACAGGCAGAGGTGCCTTTCCTACTGTGCTAAAGGTGTAGTGATGCAGGTGTGAGAAGCATGTTTGTGTGAGGTCATGCAAATAGCGGTGTTTCTGTCTTGCAAACACACGGACACACACACACACCGAAACACACGCACACGCACACGCACACACGCCACACACCACACACACACCACACACACACAACACACACACACACACCACACACACACACACACACACACACACACACACACACACACACACACACACACACTCTCTCTCTCTCTCTCTTACCTGAAGAGTGGGTGATGTGTAGCTGTCTTGATGAGGTTCCACTGGTTGTGCTCTCAGGACTGGAGGATGGTGCTGAGGTGGAGGTTTTAAAATCGCCCAGTCCTACAATAGAAAATCCCAAAGACTATAGTCATATAGTATATGCACTGGATTCACAACAGTGTAATATTATGGTTACAAGCATTCATATCAGTGTTAAAAACATTCATGGTATGTGACAGAACCCTCACATCTTTTCAATACTTCTTTTGTTGATAAGTGAAATTAAAAGTGAGTTATCATCTCTAACCTTTCACTCTGATGGTGTGGGAGACAGAAGTCTGAACCTGTCCTCCTGAAGTCACCTGGCATGTCCGAGTATGAACAGGGTTTGGACCTCTGAGCTCCTCAGTCAGTGTGATAGAAATGGGAGATGAGGTTCTGATCTGTCGATAGCTATTGTTCTGCAGCTCTTTCCCTGTGTCATCCACCCAGCTCAGAATAAATTCATCTCCATCGTGGTTAGATGCGTGCAGGATGCAGTGGAGAGTCACATTACTGTCTGCCTCCATCTCAGTCTGACTGGGGGAAGCAGAGACTACAGGAGAAAATTACATTATCACACTACATCAGGTTTAGCATACAGCAGATACTTGCATTCAAACCCAGTAATGTGAGTTTAAAGGTTTATTTAAAGAGTAGTTTTAACATTATTAAGGACATTATTTTTACATTTATTTCATTATTTAGGAAATATTTACATGCATCAGACACTTTTATCAAAGCAACTTACAGTGTAAGTGCAGATATATAATTTCCCTGATCAGTATGTGTTCTCCCTGGGTATCAAACACATGGCGTTGGTGCTCTTAGCTACCAGTCAGCTACAGGTGCTTTTATGGAGTTTTGTCTTTAACTGGTGAGCTAATCACTGAAAGCCAAAAGCAAACTAGCTTGCATACTGATTTATTTCAGTGAGTTTATGTCTCCTTGACATGACCATACAAGATGAAAATGTATTTGAGTTTGCCATTAAGAACAGGTGACATACAAAACCTTAAACAAAACAGTTATAAACTGAAGGATACCTCAAAACACAGACTAAATATATCCAACAAGCCCATTTTACTGAGCACCTGATTGCCTGAAAGCAACAACAAATAAAACAGCAACAATAACACCTACCTAAGTACATGCAGAGAGACAAAAGCGCTCTCTCCATGTAGGGGTCCACCTACTCTCAGATACTGCTGACAGAGGTAGAGTCCAGCATCCTCAGGGGTGACATCAGTAATGTGGAGTGAACAGTCAGAGAGCAGACTCAGTCTCTTAGCTCTGTTTGTCTACATCAGGATTCATCTTTCCATGGAGGATCAATTTTACACCAGATCTCCATTCATCCCACACAGTAGAAGAGCAGTTTGGATAAACCACATTACTGCAGTGAAGAGTGGCATTCCCACCCACACTTGAGAAGACTTGAGTGTCTCCTTGGACACCTGAATGATAAATGAAATCACATCAGTCAAAGCTAATGCTAATGTCGTGGTACATTTTCAGGCTTGGATCACTTGGACTTGGTTGCATATTAGATACATAGATATCTCAGTGCTTTGTTAGACTACCATAGAGGTTGCATATTAGATACATAGATATTTCAGTGCTTTGTTAGACTACCATAGAGGTTGCATATTTAGATACAGTAAATAGATACTTCATTCATTATATGAATGGTTAATGAATAAACAGTTATCTTAAATGTTACAAGTGTCAGTGAAACTGAATGTTATATACAACCCAAATAAATAAGTACAACCGCACACAATAGCAAGTGAACAATACACAGGTTGGACGCCAATTATACCAAATTCTCTTAAATGACCAAATAAACCTGAATGCATGAGATAGAAATAACATAACCTTAGATGAATAACCAAACTTGAAATGAATATGAGAGAAATGGTGAATGAGAGACAGAAAGAGCAGAAGAAGAAGAGAGAAGGAACAAGAACAAAGAGCACAGAGCACAGAGGCAGCAAGACAAAGAGCACAGAGCCAAAGGAGCCACAGGAGCCAAAGAAGGACAAGAGGAAAAGAGGAAGAAGAAAGGAACCGCCAAACCCACTTAAAGTGGTTTTGTACCTCAAGAACCCAGTTGCCTATGCATTTGCCCACCAGCCAATCCCTTAAGGCCACCAAACTGTCCTAAATCCAGAACTGAATGAACATTCTCAGGAGTGAAATCCTGTCTTACAAACTCTTAACTACAAGTCTTCAAAAGTAAGTGCTGGGGTCTTCAGAACTTATTCCACAAGAAAGCTCTCGAATCAGGCAGAGTTCAATGCAAAAATATGTATTTGCCAGTAAAACACCAACAGCAAAACAAAAGTGATATTGTACTGACATCTTGTTCTTTCTTTTTCCCATAGGTTGCATTCATCTTATTTAATGGCTTTTGGTTCTGGAAATAACTGTATCATATCTGGGAATACCGAACACCTGCTCTCCAACCTAATGTCAGCACAAAGGCAATCAGTGGATGACCCTGACCGAACTTTCACTCTTCCCTGTGTGACGGGCCTGTGTGTGCACTCTCTGTGTGTGTACTCTCTGTGTGATGGGCCTGTGTGTGT
>NC_045170.1:4502682-4512682 GCF_900700415.2 Clupea harengus | reverse complement strand
AGGGGTTCGGCAGGGGTCAAGACACACACAGTATAGCCCGGTTCACACTAGCAATGTTGGGTCGTTTTTATATATACCTAAGTTTTGAAGAAATCATATTTTATTTTTCCAATTACGAAGGGTTCGGTAAATGCACTGATGAAGCTCGCAGGGTTCAGTACCTCAAAAAAGGTTATGAACCACTGATCTAGATGTTTTACTTGATAGCAACTGATTGTAGGACAGATGCGTGCCAGGGCTGGCCCAGCAGCAGAGGTGCCCGATATCCTGGCTTCCAGAGAAAGCCTGCAACTTCTCTTTGATCTATGGCTGTTCTCACTACACGGCCATAAAAACAGCGAAAAGAGGACATAGCCTGCAAGTTCATGGTAGTTCAAAGAAGTCTGGATTTATTAACTAACAAAAAGGGTGAGGTGCACATCAAAACGATGTAGTGGATAAATGTTTTACCTGGGCATCCCAGCGAGTGGAATATTCTGGAACAGAACATGACCTGGTCTGGCGCAGGGTCACCAGATGGAACTAAGCCACACCAGGACGGAATGTCTTCCACTGTCAGCTACAATCAGGAAGTGTGTTTCTAAACACCATTTAGTTCGTGGCTCAGTTTTTTCTTTGTACAATATAACAGCTCCTTAAATTTCAAACAATAATGAGAACGTTTTTCAAAAACATCTTGTCAGAAATACACAATGTTTGAGTATATTATTATATATATACAATATATTTCCTCTCATATTACCCAACTCCTTCCACATATCAAACATTTCATTGCGTATCTATAAAGAAGTCAGCATTTCCCATAGCTCTTGAACCATTCGTGATGGCTGTCAAGGGCAGCTTTGATTGCTTCAAACCATTGCGCAGTATGTACTTAATATACGTAGTTCGAATCCCAAAGCCATACTCTCTGTTGATTTGCCATCATGTCAGTTTTTAATGCAAAACATTAAGATGAAAAGGCAAAACATTAAGATGAAAAGGCAAAACATTAAGATGAAAAGGTAAATCGTATGACTCCGACCTCCTGCCGACAGTCCTATTCAGTTTCAGACCAAAGGTTTTAGATTCATGTGGGATCAACAGCTTTGTTCCCAACAGGGACACATAAGGAATGTTTGATCAGAATGTATCCAACAGGGACACATAAGGAATGTTTGATCAGAATGTATCCGACCAACAGGGACACATAAGGAATGTTTGATCAGAATGTATCCTCTCAGTGCCCTTGTTGCCTTGCAGTATCAAGTAGAGTGTGTCACAAGGTAACAAGGTAACACACTGGGTAACTGATCTAGTGTGTGTGAATGTGAATGTCTTCCAGGTGTTTTTGGCTCACGGCAGTTTCAAGCCTCTCTAGCATTTGGATCCTCCTGATCTGAGTTGATCATTTGTATACTTGCTTTCCGTGTATATAGATAGTTAGTTGAGTGTTTTGTTTCTGTTTTCTATTTGATTTTCTATTTTATGATTTTCTATTTTATTGTGATCTAATTGTACGGCACTTTGGTCTATGTGAGTTGTTTTTAAATGTGCCTTATAAATAGATTTGACTTTGACTTGGACTTTGGAATCTGAGAGGTGAATACAGACATGTTGTTGACATGTTCAACATGCTGACATGTTCATTGCTAATAGTGCTGTTTATAAATACATTACATTTAATAGAATTGAATTGCACAGAACTGAATTAAACAGAATTGAAGTGGTGTAAAGTTAAATGAATTGAACTGAATGGCCTGATCTGATCTGATGTGGTTATGTGACCTGATTTGATCTGAACTGATCTGAACTGAACTGAACTGAACTGAACTGAATTGAATTGAATTGAACTGAACTGAACTGAACTGAACTGAACTGAACTGAACTGAACTGAACTGAACTGAACTGAACTGAACTGAACTGAACTGAACTGAACTGAACTGATCTGATCTGATGTGGCCTGTCCTCAGGTGTTCTGTGACATGGAGACTCTGGGAGGAGGATGGACGGTGCTGCAGAAGAGGAACAACGGCTCCGTGGACTTCCATCGGGGCTGGAAGGACTACAGACAGGTGAGGGCTTAGTGGACTTCCATCATGGCTGGAGGGACTACAGACAGGCGAGGGCTTAGTGATCAATCTCCCAGCATCACTCTCACTACATGTAGCAGTCAATCTAGCATAATGGCTGTGTCTGGGGGTCTGGTTCCAGGTGTAAGGTGGAGCATGTTAGGAAGTGGAACAGTATGGGGTCTACCTAGGTATGACAGGTGTGAAGGACTGCAGACAGGAAGGTTTGGCCGACCATTTGAATGTTAATGAACATGGCACATCAATGCGTGGGGGGCTTCGGCACCAGTTTACCTCAGGTAAATATGATACATTCTTGTGAGGGAAGGATTCACATGAGTTGAAACTACTTGAAAAACACCACTATTCTTCAGTGTAGACCAGGAGTTTTCAACTGGGGTCCGAGACCCCCTGGTGAGCCGTGAAGGCATTGCAGGTGGCCCCTGACCATGTATTCAATAATGTAGTTTCAGTAATCAGAATTTTAACAACAGTGGACCTCAGGCCTCTTAGTCAGAATAGTGGTCCTTCGGTTACAATAATTTGAAAACCCCCTGGTGTAGACCATGTTACCTGAACGCTGAAAACCCCTGGTGTAGCTATGTTACCTGAGGGATGTGTATCCTGGTGTAGACATGTTACCTGAACGCTGAAAACCCCTGGTGTAGCTATGTTACCTGAGGGATGTGTATCCTGGTGTAGACATGTTACCTGAACGCTGAAAACCCCTGGTGTAGACATGTTACCTGAACGCTGAAAACCCCTGGTGTAGAACATGTTACCTGAGGGCTGAAACCCCCTGGTGTACACATGTTACCTGAGGGCTGTATACCCTGGTGTGGACCATGTTACCTAAGGGATGTGTACCCTGGTGTAGAACATGTTACCTGAACGCTGAAAACCCCTGGTGTAGACATGTTACCTGAGGGATGTGTATCCTGGTGTAGACATGTTACCTGAGGGATGTGTATCCTGGTGTAGAAATGTTACCTGAACGCTGAAAACCCCTGGTGTAGACATGTTACCTGAACGCTGAAAACCCCTGGTGTAGAACATGTTACCTGAGGGCTGAAACCCCCTGGTGTAGACATGTTACCTGAGGGCTGAAACCCCCTGGTGTACACATGTTACCTGAGGGCTGAAAACCCCTGGTGTAGAACATGTTACCTGAGGGCTGAAACCCCCTGGTGTACACATGTTACCTGAGGGCTGTGTATCCTGGTGTAGACATGTTACCTGAGGGCTGTGTACCCTGGTGTGGACATGTTACCTGAGGGCTGTGTATCCTGGTGTAGACATGTTACCTGAGGGCTGAAACCCCCTGGTGTACACATGTTACCTGAGGGATGTGTACCCCTGGTGTAGACATGTTACCTGAGGGATGTGTACCCTGGGGTGAATCAAATACAGTTCTGCCCTTCTCCTAGCATGAATACAGTGGAAATGGTACATTTGAAGGTACATTGTAGACTACTACATTCACACTGATGAACCTGCACCAGAGGTCAAAGTTCAGTCCAGGGCTAAGATGTGTCCTGTAACAAGTGGACCGACTGCAATGCTTACCATCAGATGTGAATATATGGGACAGAATGTCAAAATGTTGCTAAAAAAAACTAAAAACTTGGGGCTTGGGGCTACTTCCGTGTGGATAGAGATCTAATCTCAACGCTTAGCAGTGAACTAGCTAAATGACTGTGACAACTCTACCAACTAACCGCAGCAGCTAGCTGGTAAGATGAAGATGTTCACTATGCACGGTGTGAATTTAAGCATGTGTATGTTTAGTTGTGGATTCCTTCACTTCTCGTAACATATTTCCTCTCTAGGATATTTCATGTGCACATCATTCAAATCATTCACAGATTAGTGAGATTGTGCAACAACTGAATTATTCAGTAAATTGGCGTTGGCTGTTTAAGTACCACAACAAAAGAAACATAACAAAGGTGGGGCAAGTCTAAATGGAGGAGGGGGCATTTCACCTACCAGTCAGATAAATAATGTCTGTTTACGTTTAAGTATTTAGACATTATCAGATAACATGCCAGAGAAATAATGTCTGTGTAACTGTTTAGGTTAAAGTATTTGGTACCACTTTACAATAAGGCTCCCCTTATAAAGGTTTATAAATAGTTTATAATTAGGTTGTAAACACTTTATAAATCATTAATAAACCATTATAAACGAGTTATAACACAGTTTTCATACTTCAATGCGGGCTCACTATTTGGCAAGATCCCCATCTTACTATACAAACCCACTGTCCATCCCTTAACTGGCTATACTAGCCCCTTGCACAGACTTGTACTCTTTATTTTGCACTCTCTCTTTGCACAATCCACACAAGCACAAGAACACACTATCTTTTTGCACTATCCACACAGGCAGCACAAGATCACTTTCCTACTGGGCACCTACACCTACACCTGCACCGTAACTCCCTACCATTCTTGTTCTCCCTTTGTGTATGTGATTTGTGTATGTTGTGTCTGTGTGTTGCACAAGTTGTATAAGATACTGGATGTCCGAAAATTTCCCCCTGGATTAATAAAGTATCCATCCATCCATCCAAGATCAAGATCAAGTTACTGCTTACTACTCATTAATCTTACTAATGAGTTACTAACGTTTATAACTGGCAAAAGGGAGCCTTATTGTAAAGTGTAAAATACATCACCATTTATCAATGAGTTACTACCATTTATAATTGACAAAAGGGAGCCTTATTGTAAAGTGTGAAACACATCACCATTCATTAATGAGTTACTAACATTCACATTTACCTAATATAAGTTTTTCACATGGAATGGAAAGTAAGATTCAACAGATACAAGCAAAAATAATGTATTCACACATGTTGAAAATCAACTCTCAGAATAATGAAACTGTTGAGTACGAGTGATGATTATATTAGACATAAAAGCTTTACGCAGACCTCAATAAAACACTTGGAAAGAAAAAATGAGATTCAGACTGGAAAGGCTTTTCGTATATCCTTGAACAAGCGACCAAGTGGCCCATCAGGGTGACCAGAGCCAAAATGTCAATAATTGTATCCGGGTCACGGCACCATTGTAACGAGTCCTGCGTTGTGTTCTGTGTGAGTCTGTTTGCTGAGCAAGAAATGGCCACGCACTGAAGTTCTGATGCTTTGTTCCAGCGAAGTGGAGCTCCGTACACTGTACACATTAACATACAACGAGACAGTCTGTAACATGCAGTCGTCAAACTCACTGGATATAAGCCTGTTAGCAGAGGGAAAACGTATGCTAGGAACCTCATGGCATTATACAAAAAAAGATAAATGCATTAAATATCACATCGTATCACATGTTGCATGTTCATCTTTTAGTATAAACACCCTTATGTCATCATAATACCATATCTGTGAGGGTTTATCACTTATAAATATACGTTCAGTTTCTTTGACATGGGAACAAGCATACCTCTCTTCAGATCAGCAACCGCAGACTAAAAGGAGATGCCAACTAAACCAAGTTTCTTAAAAGGGTAGTACAAGTTCACGTACTCATTAGCCCTCATTCTCGAACATTTTCTGAAGTTTCTTCTGAAATGTTTCTTACGGGCTTCGGAAAAACAACGTAAGCAAAAGACATCCGCCAAATTCATGCACGCTTGAAAATGTGGTCCTACGCAGCAGAAGTTTTCTGGGCTGTGCTCCCCCGGAAGAGTTTTCTTAAATTGAAAGCGCGTTCTCGTGCTCCTGAATTTGCATACATACACGCCCTGCCAGCTCCTTATAAGGGCACGCAACCGTAGTGACGTGTGCAGTCGGAATCGACCGAATCTACACGAAAGCAACTCGTAAACGAGTCATGTCAAAGCGGAAAGCGATCACCCTCGAGTAAACGCAGATCTAACTTCAACTATATATGTCTATGACTTGAACGGTGCAGAGATGGACTGTTGCAGGATGTAGATGTGTCCATTCTATTCCACTATAGCTATATCAACGTAATTGAGTTTAGTGCTTATTTATTTATTCACTTACATTTGCAGTGTTCGTGTGATTGGTGATTGCGTTCACATCAACTCTACAGATCCTCGGATTAAAGTATCATTAACAATTACGTTTCACATGTAGGCCTATAGTCATGATTCTACGAGGCACCGTGATGTCATAAAATAAATAAAAGGACTACACCGGAATGCTGCGCTCGTCTAGTGAGCGTCGTTTGGCACTGCCGTCTGTGCAAGTACGGCAATCCAGAATTTTGAAGTAGTTCCACGTTGGTGGAACGAACTGCCTAGCACTACCAGAGCAGGCGCGTCCCTCTCTACCTTTAAGAAGCTTTTGAAGACCCAACTCTTCAGAGAGCACCTCCCTTCCTAACTGGCACTTCGACTAGTGCTTAACTTGCACTTATAGCAGTTACATTCCTGCACTTCATTTTTATTTCCTATTTCGTTTTTCTATTTCTTATGTAAAGTAGTATTTATTGTTACACTAGGTCTCTATTGCTCGTAGCTTGACTGTTCTATCCCTTGTACGTTGCTTTGGACAAAAGTGTCTGCTAAATGACTAAATGTAATGTACACGAACACTGCAAATGTAAGTGAATAAATAAATAAGCACTAAACTCAATCACGTTGATATAGCTATAGTGGAATAGAATGGACACATCTACATCCTGCAACAGTCCATCTCTGCACCGTTCAAGTCATAGACATATATAGTTGAAGTTAGATCTGCGTTTACTCGACGGTGATCGCTTTCCACTTTGACATGACTCGTTTACGAGTTGCTTTCGTGTAGATTCGGTCGATTCCGACTGCACACGTCACTACGGTTGCGTGCCCTTATAAGGAGCTGGCAGGGCGTGTATGTATGCAAATTCAGGAGCACGAGAACGCGCTTTCAATTTAAGAAAACTCTTCCGGGGGAGCACAGCCCAGAAAACTTCTGCTGCGTAGGACCACATTTTCAAGCGTGCATGAATTTGGCGGATGTCTTTTGCTTACGTTGTTTTTCCGAAGCCCGTAAGAAACATTTCAGAAGAAACTTCAGAAAATGTTCGAGAATGAGGGCCATTGTGTTCAAATAACAAGATTAAGTATATACAAATCAGGATCAAATATGTAACGGAGTCAAAAAATATTAATTCTTATTATGTTTGTTGCATTTATTTCATGGAATTTCACCAAATCCTGATTTGTTTATACTTGATCTTGTTATTTGAACACACTGAGTACGTGAACTTGTGCTGCCCTTTTAAGAAACTTGGTTTAGTTGGCATCTGTGGTTTAGCTGGTGTGTGCGTGCGTGTGTGAGTGTGTGAGTGTGCATGTGTAGGTGTGTGTGTTTGAGTGTGTGTGTGTGTGTGTGTGTTTGAGTTTGTGTGTGTGCGTGTGTGTGTGTTTGAGTGTGTATGTGTGTGTGCGTGCGTGTGTTTGTGTGTGTATGAGTGTGTGAGTGTGTGTGAGAGGGGAACGTTGGCATGGAATCCTGCTGTGTTCATCGTCCTGACTGACGTCCTCTGTGGGAGGGGATGTTTTCATTGGCTACTTGTGCGGCTCCATGTTTTCAGTGTTGGTGCACCTGTTGATAACTCCTGCAGTAGTGAGCAGAAGATGAGCCTGTTGATAACTCAGTAGTGAGCAGGAGAGGAGCCTGTTGATAACTCCTGCAGTAGTGAGGAGGAGAGGAGCCTGTTGATAACTCAGTAGTGAGCAGGAGAGGAGCCTGTTGATAACTCCTGCAGTAGTGATGAGCAGGAGAGGAGCCTGTTGATAACTCCTGCAGTAGTGATGAGCAGGAGAGGAGCCTGTTGATAACTCCTGCAGTAGTGAGCAGAAGAGGAGCCTGTTGATAACTCCTGCAGTAGTGAGGAGGAGAGGAGCCTGTTGATAACTCCTGCAGTAGTGAGCAGAAGAGGAGCCTGTTGATAACTCAGTAGTGAGCAGAAGAGGAGCCTGTTGATAACTCAGTAGTGAGCAGGAGAGGAGCCTGTTGATAACTCAGTAGTGAGCAGGATATGAGCCTGTTGATAACTCCTGCAGTAGTGATGAGCAGGAGAGGAGCCTGTTGATAACTCAGTAGTGAGGAGGAGAGGAGCCTGTTGATAACTCCTGTAGTAGTGAGCAGAAGAGGAGCCTGTTGATAACTCAGTAGTGAGGAGGAGAGGAGCCTGTTGATAACTCAGTAGTGAGCAGGAGAGGAGCCTGTTGATAACTCAGTAGTGAGCAGGAGAGGAGCCTGTTGATAACTCCTGCAGTAGTGAGCAGAAGAGGAGCCTGTTGATAACTCAGTAGTGAGCAGAAGAGGAGCCTGTTGATAACTCCTGCAGTAGTGAGCAGGAGAGGAGTCTGTTGATAACTCAGTAGTGAGCAGAAGATGAGCCTGTTGATAACTCCTGCAGTAGTGAGGAGGAGAGGAGCCTGTTGATAACTCAGTAGTGAGCAGGAGAGGAGCCTGTTGATAACTCCTGCAGTAGTGAGCAGGAGAGGAGCCTGTTGATAACTCTTGCAGTAGTGAGCAGGAGAGGAGCCTGTTGATAACTCAGTAGTGAGCAGAAGAGGAGCCTGTTGATAACTCCTGCAGTAGTGAGCAGGAGAGGAGCCTGTTGATAACTCCTGCAGTAGTGATGAGCAGGAGAGGAGCCTGTTGATAACTCCTGCAGTAGTGAGCAGAAGAGGAGCCTGTTGATAACTCAGTAGTGAGCAGAAGAGGAGCCTGTTGATAACTCCTGCAGTAGTGATGAGCAGGAGAGGAGCCTGTTGATAACTCCTGCAGTAGTGATGAGCAGGAGAGGAGCCTGTTGATAACTCCTGCAGTAGTGAGCAGAAGAGGAGCCTGTTGATAACTCCTGCAGTAGTGAGCAGAAGAGGAGCCTGTTGATAACTCAGTAGTGAGCAGAAGAGGAGCCTGTTGATAACTCAGTAGTGAGCAGGAGAGGAGCCTGTTGATAACTCCTGCAGTAGTGAGCAGAAGAGGAGCCTGTTGATAACTCCTGCAGTATTGAGGAGGAGAGGAGCCTGTTGATAACTCAGTAGTGAGCAGGAGAGGAGCCTGTTGATAACTCAGTAGTGAGCAGGAGAGGAGCCTGTTGATAACTCCTGCAGTAGTGAGGAGGAGAGGAGCCTGTTGATAACTCAGTAGTGAGCAGGAGAGGAGCCTGTTGATAACTCAGTAGTGAGGAGGAGAGGAGCCTGTTGATAACTCCTGCAGTAGTGATGAGCAGCAGAGGAGCCTGTTGATAACTCAGTAGTGAGCAGAAGAGGAGCCTGTTGATAACTCAGTAGTGAGCAGGAGAGGAGCCTGTTGATGACTCAGTAGTGAGCAGGAGAGGAGCCTGTTGATAACTCCTGCAGTAGTGAGGAGGAGAGGAGCCTGTTGATAACTCCTGCAGTAGTGAGCAGGAGAGGAGCCTGTTGATAACTCAGTAGTGAGCAGGAGAGGAGCCTGTTTATAACTCAGTAGTGAGCAGGAGAGGAGCCTGTTGATAACTCCTGCAGTAGTGAGCAGAAGAGGAGCCTGTTGATAACTCAGTAGTGAGCAGAAGAGGAGCCTGTTGATAACTCCTGCAGTAGTGATGAGCAGGAGAGGAGCCTGTTGATAACTCAGTAGTGAGCAGGAGAGGAGCCTGTTGATAACTCAGTAGTGAGCAGGAGAGGAGCCTGTTGATAACTCCTGCAGTAGTGAGGAGGAGAGGAGCCTGTTGATAACTCAGTAGTGAGCAGAAGAGGAGCCTGTTGATAACTCAGTAGTGAGCAGAAGAGGAGCCTGTTGATAACTCCTGCAGTAGTGAGGAGGAGAGGAGCCTGTTGATAACTCAGTAGTGAGCAGAAGAGGAGCCTGTTGATAACTCCTGCAGTAGTGAGCAGAAGAGGAGCCTGTTGATAACTCAGTAGTGAGCAGAAGAGGAGCCTGTTGATAACTCAGTAGTGAGCAGAAGAGGAGCCTGTTGATAACTCAGTAGTGAGCA
>NC_045170.1:4479375-4481875 GCF_900700415.2 Clupea harengus | reverse complement strand
TCATATACATGTCACCTTTTAGTCATATACATGTCACCTTATAGTCATATACATGTCACCTTATAGTCACCTTATAGTCACCTTATAGTCATATACATGTCACCTTATAGTCACCTTATAGTCACATGTCACTTTATAGTCACCTTATAGTCATATACATGTCACCTTATAGTCATATACATGTCACCTTTTAGTCATATACATGTCACCTTATAGTCACCTTATAGTCATATACATGTCACTTTATAGTCATATACATGTCACCTTATAGTCATATACTGTACATGTCACCTTATAATCATATACATTTCACCTTATAGTCATATACATGTCACCTTATAGTCATATACATGTCACCTTATAGTCATATAACTGTCACCTTTTAGTCATATACATGTCACCTTATAGTCACCTTATAGTCATATACATGTCACTTTATAGTCATATACATGTCACCTTATAGTCATATACTGTACATGTCACCTTATAATCATATACATTTCACCTTATAGTCATATACATGTCACCTTATAGTCATATACATGTCACCTTATAGTCATATAACTGTCACCTTTTAGTCATATACATGTCACCTTATAGTCACCTTATAGTCATATACATGTCACCTTATAGTCATATACATGTCACCTTATAGTCATATACATGTCACCTTATAGTCACCTTATAGTCATATACATGTCACCTTATAGTCATATACATGTCGCCTTCATTCAGAACAGAACTCTGCCCTTGGATAAAGTGCAGAATACAATTGATGGAGCAGTAATAGGCATTTATTTGAGAACAATGCCCTGCTGGTGTTTACATTAACCAAAATTACCACAATTTAGCATGCTGCTTCTTACAGATACAAACTGGAGAAGTAGCATGAACGTAACAATACACACACTTAGGCACTTTAACAAGGAGGTCTCTCATCCTGCATGTGTGGGATGTCTCCAAAACGCAACACTTATCAAGACACACACACACACACGCACACGCACACGCACACGCACACACACACACACACTGTCGTTCTCACACACACACACACAGGAGATGTTACCACTGAGGTGGCTAAAGATTCAGAATCAGGCTCAGATTCCAAATTCCAGATTTAATTAGGCGTTATAAATAAGTTAGCGTAGAGGTTAGCATCGCTGCTTGGTTGTAAACAGTTGGCCCAGGTTCTCGATTCTCGCCCACTGCGGGGGGCCTTTGTAAGTTGCTTTGGATAAAAGCGTCTGCTAATTACCGGCCCTTTATCTTCTTTTAATTCCAGTTCACCGTCAGAGCCTAGTGTAGTGTTTATTTGTTCTGGTGCTGATGCAGGTTTGGGCCAGATCCGGCCCAGTTCTGGTCAGAAGTCGGCATTCTCTGCAGGTGAAATGAACCTCTATAGAGTCTTGTGTGACCGACAGAAGACCTCTCTTACTCTGCAGGCTCCGGTGGAATGGGAAGTTAGTGAATATTGAATGAGAGGAACTTTTGGGTTTTCACCTTCATTTCACTCTCAATCCCCCCCCCCCCCCCCTCCCTCTTTTTCTTTTTGGCAGAGGTCTGCTACTTATTCTGGGGGGCAGATGTCCCCGTGTATCTACATGAGTGAGTCTGTCCACAATGGAGCAGTGTGCGTGTGTGTGTGTGTGTGTGTGTGTGAGTGTGTGTGTGTGAGAGTGTGTGAGTGTGTGTGTGTGTGTGTGTGAGAGTGTGTGAGTGTGTGTGTGTGAGAGTGTGTGTGAGTGTGTGTGTGTGTGAGTGTGTGTGTGCGTGTGAGAGTGTGTGAGTGTGTGAGTGTGTGTGTGTGTGTGTGTGTGTGTGTGCGCGTGTGAGCAAGTGGAAAAAGTGCCTCTGGCCACGGTCACCTGCTGGAACCGAGGCACAGAGAGGGAAAAGGGGCAGCAGCGTGCCAGAACCTTCCAGAAGGAAGAGGAAGAGGAAGAAGAAGATGGGTCCAATGAGGAGACGGGGGAAATGGAGTGAGATGTTTGTGCTGAGCAGGTGGTCGACACATCTGCCTCTCCGAGCCCAGTGGTCATACTCCAGGCCTGTCACTCGCTTAGGAAATTACAGAGAAAATAGACTGGAGACAGACAGGCAGGGAACGACTGAGGGACAGAAGGAGAAAGAAAGAAAGAAAGAAAGAAAGAAAGTCAGAAGAAGAGATGAGAAAGAAAATGGAAGAAAAAAGGAAAGAAAGGACTGAAGGATGGAATGAATCAGAAAAAGAAAGAAAACGGAAGAAGAAAAAAAAGAATGCAGTATGGCACAATACCAACACAGATGTCCTCGGAGGAGGTCCATCCGCCGTCATTAAACTCCTGACTTCACCTCACTATAAACGGCTGCTCATACGAGGCACGCAACTCATTTCCACATCCCCCCCCCCCCAAACTTTTTATCTTTCCGGAATGTTCCGCAACCTCTTTGAAAAAGGAGCACCCCAGCATTACAGGGCCACTGCACACACACATAGTGTAGTCACCAGCCTCAGCCT
>NC_045170.1:4469375-4474375 GCF_900700415.2 Clupea harengus | reverse complement strand
CACCAGCACACATAAACATACATACACACACACACACACACACACACACACACACACATATATGTAAATGCCCATGCACATACACTATGTTTTATAATCAATGCATTATGCAGTGTTTTGTAAAGAACACCAGGCTGGTGTAATCCCAACCAGAGTTAGTGAGTAGAGACAGAAAGACAGAGAGAAAGCGAGCGAGAGAAAGAGAGAGACAGAGAGACAGAGAGAGAGCAATTACATGTAAATCAGAGGGGCCGTGAGCAAGCGTATTTCTGTGTGTTAAAGTCATGAAATCCTTTTGAGAGGTGCCATCTATTGGACGCTGTCGAAGCCAGACATTCATTGACCTGCTTTCGTTCCCTCTCTCCACCTTCTTTCGTTCCCTCTCTCCGCCTTCTTTCGTTCCCTCTCTCCGCCTGCTTTCGTTCCCTCTCTCCGCCTGCTTTGCGCTGCAGGCTCCGCTGCCCTCCGGTATTGCTTGTGTCTGAATCCATTCTCCTCAACACTGAGAATGACACTTTATTAACGTCGAGTTTTGCTTACGGAGCGCGTTTGGTAGCAGCGACCGTGCGGGGCGGCGACGACAGAGTTAATCAGCGGGGCCACTGTCACCGTATGACTTAATCATTTGGCAGATCATTCGAATCACCAAAGAGGTATTTGTTGATAGTGACATTCTGCAGAGTAGCGTGTAAACACTTAAACGAATTCCAAATCAGGGCAATTTAAAAAGTTTAGTCTCCTGGGACACCGAACGCTGATAGATAAATAAATAAATAATAAATAAATAACACAGAGATATCTAAGGTCACCAGACAAAGCTGCAGCAGTTCTTTTACTCTGGGGAGAATAGCTGCTCACCCTACTCCTGTCTTCCCCCGAAGCCTTTCAACTCCAAAATCAGTTATCCCCCCACCCAGCCTCCCCAAAAAAAATGTCTTTTCTCCGTTACAGTCTTTCAACCAGAACCACCTTAATTACTCCGAATATGTCAGGCTTTATACCACAGGGAAGGTCATTACCAATCTTTTTTTCTTCTCTTCCATTTGAATAGAAGTCTTTTCCTTGTAGTTTTATACCACAATTACACAAGGGCAGGGTAATGACAGGGGAACTCTGAGGCAACAAAATCTTTGGGATATTCAGAAGTAATAAAAATGTCAAGAGGGATGGGCATATTGATATCCTAATTTGCATTCCAACTAGAAGTGAAGCCAAAGCCCCGGTCGGGTTGAGCTCGTATAACAGACACCCAGAGAGCAGCAGGGTTTTAAAGGGATCTAAGCCAATCCAGAGTCCAGGAGAGAACCAAGTGTAGCTAACTAAAAATGACGTAAAAGAGACTACATTTCTGTCTGCTAGGGCGTTGCAGACCTTGTCGCATACATGTAAAAAAAAAAATGTAAAGAGCTCAAATCTTGAAAGTTTTTGTCGCTCACTCCATGAAGAAAAACCATGAATGTTTTGCATTGGTGATATGGATAGGGCCATCTGGCTAGTTATTGTTTTTAGCATCCTGTGTAGCTAGCAATGCCAGCTGTAAATGTTCTTATTTGTTGGAACGTTGACTGAATTAACAGTCAGGAGAATATCATTTCTATCTTAAGGACAGGATCACAAAGTTTAAAGGGAAAAAATGGGAGAGAAAATGGGAGATTTGATGCCGTCCCAACACTGGAGGAAGATGGAGGCGGGTTTACACCACATTTGAGCTCCTGTCTTAGAGGATGAACTACAACCGAGATGACTTCATTATTTCCCTCACCTCTAAAAGTGTAATTTTAGCGCCCTAAACGAGCGGCATAGTCACGCCGGGAGAAGAGCCATCTTTGGACCCGAGGAGTCGTTTTTTAAAAAGCCCTGCTTCAGGGGAATTCAATTCCAACAGGATGGAGAGCGAGGAAACGAGCGAGAGAGAGCGAGAGAAAGAAAGGGGGGAACAATGAAAAAGAGATTTATGTGCCAAGACTGGTGAAGAGGAGCTTAAATAACCAGCGCAGCAGAATCAGCCATTTTGAACAATGTCACTCGCACGAAGGGAGCATTACATTCGATGCGTTTTGAACACACACATGGAAGGATGAGAGACACCCCTGCTGCCAACACACACACACACACACACACACACACACACACACAAACAAACAAAACAGAGAAGCACACATATGCACACTTGTGCACACAAACACAAACACACACACACACACACACATATGCCTACAGAAACACACACATTAACACAAATACACTGCCACCCTGCCCACCCCCTCAATGCTTCCTGCTTTACCCTTCTCAGACTAGACCTCCCGCACTTAATATTCCAACGCACATTGTCAGTGACACCATCATCTGTCAGTATTGTGCTTTCCAGCACCTTCCAGGCCTCCAGGGCCTGTTTCAGCACTCCAAGTGATGGTCTGAAGGTTTGCTCGAGTTCAGCCTACCTGACATATGCACCTGATATATATCCCCGACTGCGCTGTCGAGACTGTCAGCATGGGCTAATGGAATCAACATGGTTGACGGATACTGAGGGGGAAAATAAGTTATCAGGGCGTGGGTTGAGCCCCTCCATCAGAGGTCCACGTGAGACGGGCCGCGCCTCGCCGCTCCGTGACCCTCCCCAAGTTTGAGTGAAGGTTTATCATCGCACGCGGCTGAAATTGCTTCTCGGGTTCGCCTGACATAAAGAATTGGGCGCGCACGTTCGCGAAGGTCAACAAGATGGATGCTGTATCCCCTCCTCCTCCTCCTTCTACTTCTCCTCCACCTCCTCTTCCTCTTCCTCTCCTCTTCGTGTCATCTTCTCCAACCCGCCACTCTCACTCGCAGACACAACACTACCAGAGTTCCCTCAACTCAACAAGCAGCTGATGTCCCAATGGACCCCGGGCCCATCTCCGGCCCAGTTCTGGCCCGGATGTGGCGGCGGCGCCGCCGCCTCTGACTGGACCCCGAGTCCACCGCGGAAGGTCTGTGCTGCCTCCGACCTCTGAAACGGCCTCTCTCTGTGGACGTTAATGTTTTTAAGCGAGGAGGCAGAATGCAGGGGGAAGGGGAGTTGGACCATTAAGAGAGGCTCCTCTCCTCTCCTCTCCTCTCATCAATCACCGCACGCGTTCTACCTCAGGCAACCTCCTCCGCCAGGCCATTAGCGCGGTAAAGTGAACATATTTTCCTAATGCACCGTAGGACACAAACAAACAGAGTGTACGTAAAAACACACACCGACTGCTCAAGTGGTTCTGAGAAGACCACATAGGACATCACATACACACACGTACGTTCTTTTTCCGAGGTTAGTCAGGTCAGTCTGCAAGAAGTCTTCATAGGAACTCTTCTTTCCCTCATTTCTTTTATTGGATTTTTCAAATAATGATAATAAAAAAAGACTCAATTACATGACCGTTCATTTCTATCATTTTGTTTTTGTTGGGTTAGTCAAGTAAACCATGATGACTGCATACTGTAAGATGATGTTACGCTTTCCTGTCTGTTCCTCGTTCTTCTTCTGTGGTTTAGGGAAGTAAAGCTCCTGGCCTTTTGTTCATTCTTCTTCTGTGGTTTAGGGAAGTACAGCTCCTGGCCTCTTGTGGGAGTCGGTGCAGCCAAGGGTGAGAGGAATGGAGAGCTGGGAGAAGTAAAACTGAATAGAAACAGGAGGTTAAAGACATGGTCCCAAAAGACCTACAAGAGCCAAGACAAGACCTGACTCAACTGGTGATGGATGTGATGACAGACGATAAACAACCAAAAAGAAAAGAAACGACGGAGAAAGGAAACATGTCGACTAGAAAGGAAAGAGAGAGCAAGAGTGTTGTGGTGAGTGTGTGTGTGTGTGAAGGTGTGTGTGTGTGATTTCAATTCCTGCCAACACACAGCCTCATCCAGCAGTACAAGAGAAAGCTATCTGCCATGGGGAGTGTTTGGAGCACGAAAGAGAGAGCGGGAACAGAGAGTCTTACACAGTTCCAGTTGGAGCCAAGCAGAGTCGAGGAACAGAGGTGTGGACGGGGCTGTAGACACAGATGTACTCCGTGTGTGTGTGTGTGTGTGTGTGTGTGTGTGTGTGTGTGTGTGTGGACGGGGCTGTAGACACACTGAAGCAGATGTACTCCGGGATGGGGGATTGTCAGGGGAGGAGAAGCTTCCGGATATCCTCAGCCCAAAAGTCCAGAGCAGAGACTGAGAGGCAGGCAGCTCTGTGTGTGTGTGTGTGTGTGTGTGTGTGTGTGTGTGTGTATGTGTTTGACTGGATGTCCGTCTCTCTCAGGGTATCTCTCTTTGTTTGTATTGTAAAGAGTGTGTGTGAGAAAAATACAGACAGAAAGAGAGAAAGAGGGAGAGAGAGAGACCAACAGACAGACAGACAGAGAGAGAGAGAGAAAAAAAAGAGCTTTCCTGTCATTATTTCTGTGTTCTTGGTGGTCTGAGGTGTTGTGAAGAGAGACGCACGCTGGCCTGAGTGTGTGGAGTTGACACGGTGAAGGGCTGCTCATGACACATGACACACAGCAGACTTGCTGTCGGCCATGTCTATGCTGTCTGCCGTCTGCAGAGAGAGAAAGAGAGACTGTGTGCGTGTGTGTATGTGTATGTGTGTATGTGTGTGTCTGTTTGTCTTTAAGTCTAAGAGTTTTCCAGAGAAAAAGAAAAGAGAGACAGTGAGAGAAAGAGAAAGATGTCAAGGGAGAGAGGAGATAGAAGCCATTTGAAGTTCAGGTGTAATCCATAGCTACCAGCTGACCACTGGAAGAGATCTGATCTGGTGTGGATCTGATGTGGATCTGGTCTGGGCCTAGAGTGGATCTGGTCTGGGTCTAGTGTGGATCTGGTCTGGGTCTAGTGTGGATCTGGTCTGGGTCTAGAGTGGATCTGGTCTGGGCCTAGTGTGGATCTGGTCTGGGCCTAGTGTGGATCTGGTCTGGGTCTAGTGTGGATCTGGTCTGGGCCTAGTGTGGATCTGGTCTGGGCCTAGTGTGGATCTGGTCTGGATCTGTGCC
>NC_045170.1:4454375-4464375 GCF_900700415.2 Clupea harengus | reverse complement strand
GGCATCACAGGGGGACGCAGACAGGAGCCCTGAGGGGAAGTTCACAGGTATCTGAAACGAAGAACCGAAAAGACATTTGTTTATGTTTGCGCTCGGTTTGCAGGAGGACACATACAGCAGCAGACATCACTGGAAGGAATCTAGCGCTCGGAACTAACGCTCATTTCCCAAGACCCTAGGCCAAGTGTTTAGTAACTGGAGACCGTCGGCAAAGAAGTCCTAGTTTGTGGATGCCACCAAGCTGCAGTTTCCTAAGAAATATTATTTAATCAATATTTCATAAACTCATGAAATAGGACTTTGGTGCGTTGCTGTATTGCTATGCTGAGACTGCATGCTGCCCAAAATCCTGCTTTCAATGGAGACATACCTCAAAATATTTTTTGATTCTTGAGGTAGGTTTGCTGTGTTGGTGAGAAGGAAGGAGGTACGTAGGCTATGATCCAAAAGATGGTACATACATTTTACAAAACAGGGTCTGATGTCCCAGAAGTTTCGAAAAGAAATGGTTTAAAAATCTCCATGGCAAACTGGTGCACCTTCAAAACTGATAGGCCCTTTGAAAGAGAGGTTTGTCTTTCTATGTTTTTGTGATTCTTCTTTATGGATACTTCCCTTTCTATACCTATTCCTATTTATCGGACTCTTCTCTTTTTTGTTTTTGTTTTTGTTTTTGTGTTCTTTCCATGTTTGCTGGGTGGATTCTTCTTTGGTTTATCACATCCATTAAACTTTCAACATGAAGTCCAGGGCCAGATGTCTTCAGAACGCACTCTTGGTGTTGTTCCCACAACACATCTTTGTATTGCCTCTCTCCTTTCCTCACCTCTCTTCTCCTCTCTCCTCTCTCCTCTCATCTCTCCTCTCTCCTCTCTCCTCTCCTCTCCTCACCTCTCCTCTCCTCTCCTCTCCTGTCATCTCTCCTCTCCTCTCTCCTCTGTCCTCTCCCCATCTCTCCTCTCCTCTCCTCTCCTCTTCCTTCCTCTCATCTCCTCTCTCTCCTCATGTATTACCTTATTTCCTCTGTGTGCTTCTCTGCCCTCTCTGAAATTCAAGCACTGAAATGCTTGTGTGTGTGATGTTTGCCAGCTGAGTGGACAGAGATCTTTCAGGGTGGTGTGTGTGTGTGTGTGTGTGTTTTTTATTTTGTAAACATGACTTGAGGATTCACGCCAGCTTATCTGGGAGATGAGAGAGTAGGTTACAAAAAGAAAGAAACAAATAAAACCAGGGAAAGGTTGGATAAACAAAAATAACAAGACCAAAAAAAAAAAAAAAAGAATAAGAAAAACACCTCCGCACATTTCTGCAGCGAACCTGACGCCAGCAGCTTAAGACACAGCTGGGTAATCCAGAAGAATACAATCAGAGATAGATGAGCCAGCCAGCCAGGCAGCCACTGCAACACGGCCCCATGTCAGAGTCACAGTCAAAATGGCTTTTATTTACACACTGTGACTAATCAGCTTTGCAGCCGTCTCTCCTACAAACTTCTCAGATATGTGGCATTGAGCCCCTGTACACTTGAAGGTCCCTGGAAGACAAACCACAATCAACCACAATGGTTACAGGGACATTAGCTGTTCTTGAGAATGTAAAGCCAGCTAGAAATCATCTACATACAAAGAAATGTACTCTCTCTCTCTCTCTCTCTCTCTCTCACACACACACACACACACTCACACACACGCACTGAGGACACCACTCCTCTCTGGTGACTGTCGAGGCGTGATAGGCTCGCCCAGAGGGCCTCTGCCAGCCTCCTTCATCCCAACTGAAGGGGCACCAGGCGTCTCCATTCAGTTATAATTGTCTCTTCATGACTGAGAGGCAATAAACTTTATGACTATTAAACAAAACATCAAGTGAGCTGCCTTTCAGCTCCCAACTATTAACAGGGGAAGCCTGCATTGTAAAGCGGTAATTAATTGCTTACTCTGGGACAACTAATTACTGATTGGTGGTGGTATTAGCTTATTAGCGGCGCGGTTTGACAGGGCGGCATGCATCTCAGTTTGATGGGAGAGAGGGCGAGAGAGAGAGAGAGCGAGAGAGGGAGAGAGAGAGAGAGTGGCAATCAGCCTGCCTTGGGTGGGGGGCATGTATCCATCTGCAAAGGCATCGTTGGGCGTAATTGCTGTCAATTTAGCTATGCCTAGATGTGTTTACATATACAGTGCTGTGGATGGGAGTGTTTCTAGATGTGTTTACATATACAGTGCTGTGGATGGGAGTGTTCTAGATGTGTTTATATATACAGTGCTGTGGATGGGAGTGTTCTAGATGTGTTTACATATACAGTGCTGTGGATGTTGCTGTGTTCAGCAAGCCTCTTCCTTCCTGCATAGCAGAGCTGAGCTGGCTGAGGACCTGTGCCAGTATCAGCAGCTGACTGTGTTTACACACACACACACACACACACACACACACACACACACAGACACACACACTGGGGTCAAAGGAAAGGGTTTGTGGCTGCATCAGTAGCGGTGTGTCATCTCTCTTACTCCACATTGTGTGCAAGGATCCCTTTGCTTCTCTTCCTAGAATCAGAACCTGATGTGGTCTTGTAGTGGTCCTGATCTAGTCCAAGCGAGGGGTCCTGATGGGGTCTTGTAGTGGTCCTGATCTAGTCCAAGCAGGGGGTCCTGATGGGGTCTTGTAGTGGTCCTGATCTAGTCCTAGCAAGGGGTCCTGCTGGGGTCTTGTAGTGGTCCTGATCTAGTCCAAGCAAGGGGTCCTGATGTGGTCTTGTAGTGGTCCTGATCTAGTCCAAGCAAGGGGTTAGCTCTAATCTGGGCTTCAGCGGTTCTGTTGCTGTGTGCTCATCGCCAGTATAGAGAGCATCACTGATTATATGTATGATCTTAAAAAGAGGGCTTCCTCTGTCACATCTCACCCACATAAGGCAAGAGAGAGAGAGCATGTGTATGTGTGTGTGTGTGTGTGTGTGTGTGTGAGAGAGAGAATGTGTGTGTGTGAGAGAGAGTGTGTGTGTGTGAGCAAGAGAATGTGTGTGTTTGTGTATGTGTGTGTGTGTGAGAGAGAGAGTGTGTGTGTGTGTGAGCGAGAGAATGTGTGTGTTTGTGTATGTGTGTGTGAGAGAGAATGTGTGTGTGAGAGAGAGAATGTGTGTGTGAGAGAGAGAATGTGTGTGTTTGTGTGTGTGTGAGAGAGAGAGAGAGAGAGAGAGAGAGAGAGAGATTAAATCAAATATGCTTGGGAACAGGGGAAAAACTAACTTAAAAGTCAAATGTATTAATTCACCAGTGAGGAGGTTCTTTTGAGGGAATTCCCAACTGACTTAAGAGGGAAATTATTTCTACACAGCCCTTGAAGAACCTCTACATTAATAAAAGCATTAATGAAAGTGTTCACAGTTATGGACAGAACAAGCTGAGACAGTATAATTATGGATCAGATCACTAAGGAGAAGATGTACTAACACGTTAGCGCCTCTTTTAGGTGTCATTTTGTCACAACATGCGCCTAAAACACGTCTTACGTACAAACACACACCACTCATGCTGAACCACAGAATGACTAGTTGCGCTCCTCTGACTTACATGTAGGCATTCATGGGAGGGTCGTGGGAGAAGTGGGAATTTTGGGGAAAAGTGGGAATTTTGGGGAAAAAGTTATGGGAGGAGCATTGCAAAGGAGTGACTGATTACAGATTCCGGACAGCACATGTCTGTTTTGTGGTGAAAATGTATGAAAATGCATGAATGGGAAAAACTTCCTGAAACGATGGAAGCAATATTCCGAGCACCAGTTATGCTCATTTGTACTATGATAAAAGTGACCTTTACTTTTTCACGTTTGCCTTTTTATGTCTTGCCATCTGCTTTTCACTTTATTCCCTGCTACAGTATCCAGTTTGTTTGTTATAGCTGCACAATTAGTCATTGATTAATAGACATAATGAGTTATTTTATTTATTAATTTATTGATGAAAAAAAATAATTACTGCCCTTGATGACATCTTTGATGACATCTTAATGATCCTGATTGCCAATTGTTTTATTATTTTTAATGCCGGTTGGCTATCCCATGGTTCCATTCAACTGTGCTCGTGATCAAATGATACAGTTCAGTTGCACCACAAATGACAGTTTGGTGACGTGCGTTGATTACACAATGAACCGCAGGTTTACAGTTTTTCTCGATTGCTTTGGCACATTTTTCCATTCACTGTTTACTTTTTCAAAACAGCTCACACACAGCCCATAACAGAAGCTGAAATGACCAAAACACTATATGATGTTTGCAGAATGACACCACCTTCTCAAAACTCATCACACACCCATCAAAACCAAAGATTTCCATCAAAACCTACAATTTGTGCTCAATTGAAAATGTATGTTTTTTTCATTTATTTAACAATGGATAACAAAATTCAAACTACAGCTATCAATATCAATCTCTGTAACCATCACTTCAACTTTTGTGCAACACCCTCACAGTATTGACTATTTTACCACTGCCAACATACTACAATTTGGGTTTTGCACTGAGCACTCTTACTTAGGGAATATACTGTCAGAAAGTATTTGAAATCTGAAAATTTGTATACAGTAAAATATTGTAGTTCTGTTTTTGTATTGCTAAACACTATAAAATATAGTCTAAACAAGGACCTGTCAACACCATTGATTTACATTTGCTCTACTGTGTACAAAATGGCAAACATTCTGACACAAAAATATTTATTGCAGTGCATGTATATTCTGTAAGAAGTCAAAATGACAGGTTTCAATATACAGTAAAAAGGTCAAATCTGTTCTGCAGTGAACATTCTCCCCCTGCCACCAGTGTGGGCCAGTGTGTTGATTCTGTAAAAATAGTGTAATAGGCTATAAATACTGTAAATATAAAGTAATCAGAATTCGTTGTAAATTACTTTAGTGAAACTACAGTATACATTGTATTGTGGCAACACACTTTACAAAAGTATAGAAATGGTTGTTGCCAAGAGTTCAAATACAGTGAAATACAGTACAGTACATTGACTGTAAAGGCCAGCAAAGTGTCATTGTCATTTCCGAACGTACAAACAATTGATGCAACGGTATGACGGCTCAGGTTTGGCTGAACCCTTTGGCCAGCCTCTCTCATGATTGACTACGTGATCAATGACTCTTGCCCTAATTTCATTAGAGCATCTTACACGAATGCCACGTCCCTGACAGGGGCCCCTCTACCTCTACCACGACCTCTTCCTTGTCCTCGTCCTAGTCTTTGCTGAGGTTGTTGGTGGCGGCCTCTTCGAAACATGCTTGTATCAACTTCAATCTATTGACCTCTTTTAGAGGTTGAGAACTACTTGATTAGTTTTGCACAGCGAGTTCACACAGGTGCTGATGATATTTAGAATATAGAGAGCAGTTTCAGTAGGCTGCTACTAAGTGTCTGCAATGTGTTGACATGGTTATTCAATTAGGTTTTGTGTCTTTCTCTGAGAAGTGTGTTAACTGTTTTGAAAAGTGTGTTAAAACTCAAAGAAATTAGTGTGAAAGCAATGAGAAATAGTTAACCCATTCGCCAGAAAAGACTCTTGCTGTGCAAAGTAGATGTGAGCATTAGATGAAGTTGACCCATGATTCGCTAAATGTGTGAAAACAATCGAGAAAAACTGTAATACATTCAACGTCAAACGAAAAGGCAGAGTGTGCGCTTTCTGCGGACTGACCGAGACTCTGCCTGCGCTGCGCTCCCTAACGCATCTGCCTCTAAGACTCATTAATGGACTTGTTAGTACATGCAAAACTCCTCCTCCTGCTCCTGCTCCTGCTCCTGCTCCTGCTCCTGCTCCTGCTCCTGCTCCTCCTCCTCCTGCTCCTCCTCCTCCTCCTCCTCCTCCTCCTCCCCCTCCTCATTAATGGACTTGTTAGTACATGCAAAACGAGAGTCACTTGATGACTTGTTGCTTCCTCTTCCTGCTCTGTTAAAAAGGCACAGATCAAAGAACAAACAAGCAGCAAGCATCATTTTCTAAGGGGTTGACACGGGTCAGCAGGAAGTGAGGCAGTGTTCTCATCATACGCTTGTGTATAGTGCATTTAAGCTGTTGTTCTCATCATACGCTTGTGCATAGTGCATTTAAGCTGTTGTTCTCATCATACGCTTGTGCATAGTGCATTTAAGCTGTTGTTCTCATCATACGCTTGTGCATAGTGCATTTAAGCTGTTGTTCTCATCATACGCTTGTGTATAGTGCATTTAAGCTGTTGTTCTCATCATACGCTTGTGCATAGTGCATTTAAGCTGTTGTTCTCATCATACGCTTGTGCATAGTGCATTTAAGCTGTTGTTCTCATCATACGCTTGTGCATAGTGCATTTAAGCTGTTGTTCTCATCATACGCTTGTGCATAGTGCATTTAAGCTGTTGTTCTCATCTCATCATACGCTTGTGCATAGTGCATTTAAGCTGTTGTTCTCATCATACGCTTGTGCATAGTGCATTTAAGCTGTTGTTCTCATCATACGCTTGTGTATAGTGCATTTAAGCTGTTGTTCTCATCATACGCTTGTGCATAGTGCATTTAAGCTGTTCTCATCATACGCTTGTGCATAGTGCATTTAAGCTGTTGTTCTCATCATATGCTTGTGCATAGTGCATTTAAGCTGTTCTCATCATACGCTTGTGCATAGTGCATTTAAGCTGTTGTTCTCATCATACGCTTGTGCATAGTGCATTTAAGCTGTTTCTCATCATACGCTTGTGTATAGTGCATTTAAGCTGTTGTTCTCATCACACGCTTGTGCATAGTGCATTTAAGCTGTTGTTCCTCATCACACGCTTGTGCATAGTGCATTTAAGCTGTTGTTCTCATCAACACGCTTGTGCATAGTGCATTTAAGCTGTTGTTCTCATCATAACGCTTGTGCATAGTGCATTTAAGCTGTTGTTCTCATCATACGCTTGTGCATAGTGCATTTAAGCTGTTGTTCTCATCATACGCTTGTGCATAGTGCATTTAAGCTGTTGTTCTCATCATACGCTTGTGTATAGTGCATTTAAGCTGTTGTTCTCATCATACGCTTGTGCATAGTGCATTTAAGCTGTTGTTCTCATCATACGCTTGTGCATAGTGCATTTAAGCTGTTGTTCTCATCATACGCTTGTGCATAGTGCATTTAAGCTGTTGTTCTCATCATACGCTTGTGCATAGTGCATTTAAGCTGTTGTTCTCATCATACGCTTGTGCATAGTGCATTTAAGCTGTTGTTCTCATCATACGCTTGTGCATAGTGCATTTAAGCTGTTGTTCTCATCATACGCTTGTGCATAGTGCATTTAAGCTGTTGTTCTCATCATACGCTTGTGCATAGTGCATTTAAGCTGTTGTTCTCATCATACGCTTGTGCATAGTGCATTTAAGCTGTTGTTCTCATCATACGCTTGTGCATAGTGCATTTAAGCTGTTGTTCTCATCATACGCTTGTGCATAGTGCATTTAAGCTGTTGTTCTCATCATACGCTTGTGCATAGTGCATTTAAGCTGTTGTTCTCATCATACGCTTGTGCATAGTGCATTTAAGCTGTTCTCATCATACGCTTGTGCATAGTGCATTTAAGCTGTTGTTTGCCAGGGTACACAGAGGAGGAAAAAGGCTCTCCCTTTCTTTCTTTCACTCACTCCATAAGTTTCTCTTTTCATCTCCCTCTCTCTTCCCCTCTCTCTCTCTCTCTCACTCACTCACTCACTCACTTTCTCTCGCCCCTTCGCCCGCTCCCTCCATCCATCCCTCCATCCATCCATCCATCCATCCATCCATCCCTCATGAGGCATTTGGTGAATGCTAATCCGCGGCTCTACTCTGATCTGCGAGCTCGGAGACAAAAATCATTCATAATTCAATATGTTCCCTTTCCCATTTCCTCCCCGGACTCAAGGAGAGTCAATTTGAGGATGGGAGAGACGGAGAGACAGGGGTATAGACTGATGGGCAGAATGGGGGTTAGAGAGAGAGAGAGAGAGAGAGAGAGAGAGAGAGAGAGAGAGAGAGAGAGAGAATGTGAGGCCGAGAGAGAGAGAGAGAGAGAGAGAGAGAGAGAATGTGAGGCCGAGAGAGAGAGAGAGAGAATGTAAGGCAGTGAGAGAGAGAGAGAGTATGTGAGGCAGTGAGAGAGAGAGAGAGAGTGAGAGAGAGAGAGAGAGAGAGAGAATGTGAGGCCGAGAGAGAGAGAGAGAGAGTATGTGAGGCAGTGAGAGAGAGAGAGAGAGAGAGAGAGACCTGTGACAGGAAGAGGAGATAAATATGAGATTGAGAGAGAGGCAGGTGGTTCAGCGGGACTCGTTCAGACCTTCTCCACTGTATCATAACCCTTAGAGAACTAGTCTGGCACATCAGTATTCCAGGTAGGTCTCTCTGCATTATTAATGGGGAGAAGAGGAGCACTCTCTCTCTCCTTCGCTCTCTTTCTCTCTCCTTCACTCTCTCTCCTTCTCTCTCCCTCTCTCTCCTTCACTCTCTCTCCCTCTCTCTCTCTCTCCTTCGCTCTCTCTCTCTGTCTGTTGATGGAATGAAACAGAATGCAGGGTGTAGCATGAAAGAAAACAGAGAGAAAGTGAAGAGATACAGCGAGAGATTTGAAGAGGCTTCAGAGGAGTCCTTTGAGCCCTTTCCAGTCTAAATGCAGGACAAATGTGGGGATGAGAATCTGTGTTTCACCAGCATAGGAAAAGCTCAGGGAGTCACAAAGCAACTCTCTCTCTCTCTCTCTCTCTCTCTCTCTCTCTCTCTGTATTTATCTCTCTAGCTCCCTCTCTCTCTCTCTCTTACACTCAACCCATTTCCATTCCTCTCTGTCTTGTTCTTTCCCTCTCTTTATTCCACGGCCTATTTGACGCAGGCATCTGTATGAAGGCCTGTATATACTACAGAAGGGCCATCAGTACACAGCATGCCTCTCTGTTGTTCTCTATGATACTGCATTTACCGTCATGAGAGTAATCGAGTATGGGTTGAAGATGTTCACTTGAACATCAAGTTAACACTGTCACACCTTTCACCTGTCAAGCCATTTATTTGTTTGTTTACTTATTTATTTATTATTTAATTTTAAACAGTAATGCACTGATATTCCTCTACATTTGTGTTCACATGTGTTCCAGTGTGTCGTGTGTGCCATTAAAAACCTGACAAAGGTCTTAATTATTATTATTTAATTATTATTTGCTCCCTTCTATCCTTTGTGTTGGTACGGATCATATCACATTCAGTCTGGAACTAGAAGCTGGAACTAAAAGCTATCATGAGTTCAGGGATCATAGGTTCCATCCCTACACACAAAGGCCTACTGATGAAAATGTATATCTGCACTGTAAATCACTTTCGATAAAAGCATTTCCTAATAAGTAAATGTGAATGTCAATACCATGGCATGTAGAGTACCTGGAACATATTGGAGAAACAAACAAAAAACACAGACTCCTTGGCCAACAGGTGCACGCTACAGACAGACAGACAGACAGACACACAGACACACAGACACACAGACACACACATGGACACACACTAAACGCCTCCAGACAATTGCAAAGCAGACAACTGCTATATCACCATGGAGACATCACCATGGAGAGGCTCACCATGCAACTCCCATCCCATGAACCAGCGGCTGCTGTCGGTGATGCTGATCAAAGGCCTGCCGAAGCGTCGGATTTATCAGTGCTAATCTGATCAGCCTGTCCTGGACTCAAACCACCACAGCCTCATTTCCCCAACTATCAAACATCTGAAATAGCTTTAGCCAGCCCACACTACCGAAATAAACACAAAAGGTAGCTTACACAGTATGTCGACGACCATCAGGAAAAAGCACAGCAACCCATTACAGGCATACAGAGTGGATGAATGGGTGGATGAATGAATTAATGGATGAATGGGTGGATGAATGCATGAATGGATGGATGGATGAATGAATGGATGAATGAATGAATGAATGGATGGATGAATGAATGAATGGATGGATGGATGGATGAATGAAT
>NC_045170.1:4434375-4436875 GCF_900700415.2 Clupea harengus | reverse complement strand
TTCAGTCACAGCACAAGAGATGCATTAGTGGCAGCCCAAGAGCACACACATAACAAAAATATACACGAAAAGGTACCATTGCCATTGTAAAATCAACAATTGTATTTTACCAGTCTACAATCTGGATGGCTGTGTTTTATTGTCATCGGGCCCTAAACAACCCATGTTTGCACTTAGGATCTTGCTCACGACATTAATTTAGCTTTATAAAATAGCACGGCGGACTTTGCTTATCAGCTGCCCGTCAGTGAAACTAGGGCCCATCGTCACGATCGGTGACAATGACAGTTAAATGAGAAATGCACAAACAATGTGGAAGAATAATTGCCAATTAGCACAAGTATTTTTAAACCAGACTTGAGGTTGAGATGAAAAACATCATTCCCTTCCTCTCTTCCTCTACTTTTTCTTCTTCGTCTTCCTCCTCCTGTCCTTCTTCTACTTTTTATTCTTCGTCTTCTTCCTCCTCCTCCTCCTCCTCCTCTTCTTATTTTCCTCCTCTCATCCGTCTCATTCTCTAGCACGGACGGAGAACTGTTTGCGCAGCATAAATGTGTGCAATTTAAAGCCACACGAGTCTGCAGTGACTTCCATCTCTCTGGTGTGGTGTGAGCCAGTACGCAGATAAATAAATAAACAGATAGATAAATAAATAAATAAATAAATAACGGGCGATGTTTTGGGTGGATGTTTAGACATAAGAGAGTGGTTGAACAGGCTGACAGAATACGCACTCGGGCTTGAACTCGTATTTGTTGCATCATCTGCTTCAGTCGTAGCGTTCTATTGGTCTTCACGCAAACTTCTCCCGGCACAGACGAGATGCTCTATCATTCAAAGCAGAACAAGCAGCCCAGGGCAGCAGCATATTCACCCTCACGGAGGGAGCCTCCAGTCGCTGACACAACTATAAACCACTGGCGCGTTTGAAAGATGACTGGTACCTGCAATGAATTTAACTTTTTTTTTTTTTCATTTTACCATTGACAAGTGAAGCCGCGCTTTACATACAGAATATGTACAGGTATGATTTACCGCCGAAAAATGTGCCTGACGAAAGAATATGAAAAATAACGACAAAGTAAATTGGAGAGTGGATAGTGCTTGCCCGCATGTAAAGACACGAAAAGCTTTGAATGAATGCGATTTGAAACTACATTAGGCTTACTTCCAGAGAGAAGGAGAGAGGAAGAAGAGAGAGAGAGAGAGATAGAGAGGGAGAGAGAGAGGGGGGAGGGAGAGAGAGAGAGAGAGAGCGAGGGAGGGAGGGATAGAGAGAGAGAAAGGTCATTTTAGGTGTGAGACATGATAAAGCTCTGACTGATCCCCCATCTCCACCTTGCAGGACTCAGCTTTGTTCCACATTGTTTCTGCATGACTCATGGTGAATCATCTGCTTCCTGTTGTAACATAAAGAGAGAGAGAGAGAGAGAGAGAGAGAGAGGGAGGTCATTTTAGGTGTGAGACCTTATCATCTGCTTCTTGCTTTAACATGAAGGGAGAGAGAGAGAAGCAAGAGAGAGGGAGAAGAGAGAGAGAGGGAGAGAGAGAGAGAGCAAGAGAGGGAGAGAGAGAGAGAGAGAGCGAGAGAGAGGGAGAGGGAGAGAGAGAGAGGGAGAGAGAGAGAGGGAGAGAGAGGGAGAGAGAGGTCATTTTAGCTGTGAGACCTTCTCATCTGCTTCCTGTTGTAACATAAAGGGAGAGAGAGAGAAGAAAGAGAGAGGGAGAAGAGAGAGAGAGAGAGAGAGGGAGAGAGAGAGGGAGAGAGAGAGAGGGAGCGAGGGAGGGAGAGAGAGAGAGAGGGAGGGAGAGAGAGAGAGAGGTCATTTTAGGTGTGAGACCTGTGTGTGTGTGTGTGTGTGTGTGTGTGTGTGTGTGTGTGCTTTAACATCAGCGCTTTATAAAGTGACTAACAAGGTCTCAACATCTGCTGATGCCACCATGAAGAAAGGAAGACAAAAAGAGAGAAAGAGAGGAAAGAAAGGGGGAACTACTGACTAAATGCACTATAAAGAAAGAAAGAAAGAAAGAAAGAAAGAAAGAAAGAAAGAAAGGGACTGAAACAATTACCGACTGAAGGCATCTGTGCGAAAATGCACTCCAAAGATTTCGGTTCAATTAGAAACGAGCGCTTTGGACGGGACTGCAATAATGTTTTGGGATCATTAATTAGGCCTCGTTGGACTGGAATGCAAATCTGCAATACCAGTGAGAACAAATCTGCTTCAGAGTCAGGTATCCTCCCACTCAAACATTGGCTATGGGATAACCCTAGCACAAGTTACCTGGAACTGTGGATGGTATGAAACATTAAAGAAAAAAAAATCCCATTTAGAGGTACAAATTTTACCAACATTTAAAAAAAAATAGCAATAACAATTCCATTTGTAATGTAGCTTTGGGGAGTTCCCACTTAGCTCAAATGCCAGTGTAACTTGTGTCAGTTGTGATCAGTTCCCCATGGGGTGTTTATCCAATCAGTGGCAGTATATTACTAAGA
>NC_045170.1:4414375-4419375 GCF_900700415.2 Clupea harengus | reverse complement strand
AGAGAGAGCGAGAGGAGAGGCATTTCATATGATTGCCTGAACAAATCATGGAGCCACAGCTGAACGGCCACCCGCTCCGAGAAATAGAACCGAATCCACTGTGAGACATTTAATTTCTGCCTCTTAGACACATTTTCCATGTCTTTAAAAAGGAGGACCACTGCTTACAGGCAACAGCCTTTGAAGCCAATTCAGTCTTTGTGTTTTCTATACAGGGGGAAACAGTGATCTACTTTGACATTTGCTATCGCAAGTACATTACTTCCTGTGATTTAAATAATTCCATTTAATTATTTCAGATTGTCACCAAAATGGGTTTGACAATATTGGGTTTGAATATGTCTGGAAAATTGGGTCGGATTGATTTAAAGAGCAGACAGTTCTATTTCCAACGTCGCAAAAACAAGAAGACGGTCCGTGATACTCAAAGGTGATCAAACACGACGTAACTCCATGCCGAGGTCATGTATTTCACAGTCACAATCACAATGTGTGTCGCTAGTTTATTTCTGAACCCATTAACAAGGAGAGTTGTTTGAAATGCTCCGACTAAGATCTGATGACGGTGAAGAAATGAGATTCTTCTTTGAGCGAATATGCAGATATCATCATTTCCCAACCTTCTCTTCAGATGGAACAACAGACTGCACTGTGGGATTAACATATGCAACGATTATCTCATTTTCATATGGAGGGAGAAGAAAGGGAGAGGGAGAGAGAGAAAGAGAGAGAGAGATGGACATGTACAGTGTATTGAGAGAGAGAGAGAGAGAGAGAGAGAGAGATGGACATGTACAGTATATTGAGAGAGAGAGATAGAGAGAGAGAGAGAGAGAGAGAGAGAGAGAGAGAGGTTACACTTGGAACAGAGAAACATTACAAGCACGATGACCTGAAGAATTCATATTTTGTATGCCAGACGCAATGGAAACATTGGGGGAGAGGTTTTCAGATCTTAACAGACAGATTGATTCACAGTTATATATATCAGTGGACTATGATCTTCACAGTGCTTATGGGTTTTGTAGTACTGATACTGTAAACCAGACATTACCTTTAACCTGATGTGTATAGAGTATATGAATATGAGTATATAGAGACATGTATATACAGTATATATATAAATATAGAATAAATAAAGAATATACAGTATATACTATTCTGTGTGTGTGTGTGTGTGTGTGTGTCTGTGTGTGTGTGATTGTGTTTGTGTGTATGTGTGTGTGTGTGTGTGTGTGTGTGTGTGTGTGTGTGTGTGTGTGTGTGTGTGTGTGTGTGTGTGTGTGTGTGTGTGTCTGTGTGTGTGTGTGTGTGTGTGTGTGTGTGTGTGTGTATGTGTGTGTGTGTGTGTGTGTGTGTGTGTGTGTGTGTGTGTGTATGTGTGTGTGCGTGTGTGTGTGTGTTTGTGTGTGTGTGTCATACAGTTAGCAAAATATAGAACTAAAAATGTTACACACATACACACCCATGCCTATGATTGCATGCAATACAACAGCAGCATAATGCGGGCGTCTCGTGCATCACTGACTACCTGCTCCAGCTCGTATGACTTCTTGCTTTTGTGTGTATTTCCCATGGAGTTTGTGGGCCTGAAATATATAATTATAATGTTTAAATGGAAACTTGAATCTTGAGTGTGCATGCTTGGAGAAATAACGATGCCTGATGCTGAAGTACTTCATGAGTATGCATACATCCGACCAAGCCACAGGAATCCCCCTTAAAGGGAAAACACACTTTTTGTAAAAAAAATAAAATAAAACACTCAAATGTCCATAACCTTACTCCACAATCAAGGACCTGACCTTCCTCTTGAAAATCTTGGCATTTTGGGCAAATTCCATGTCTAAAAGATGGTGATGACCTTACCAAAAATGTAGGCACTCTTTTATGTTTTTTTTAAATTTTAGATCTAGACTGGAAGTGGGAAATTGATTTGTTTTACATAGAAATGTTCTTTTGACATGTAGCTTATCAGTGAACTTTGATAGTCATAAAATATATAAATGCTCATAATTGAAAACCATTTTTGGAGGCAATATTTTTGTTCACATGTTTAATTTAAAGAGGCATATGAATTAAATAACTTGGAATTGGCTTATGTGTCAGATATAGATCGAAAGTAGAGGTTTTCAGTTTTCTCCTGAAGCCATGGGCGTGTGTGAGGCGTGTGTAAGGCGTGTGTGAGGCGTGTATAAGGCGTGTATGAGGCGTGTGTGAGGCGTGTATAAGGCGTGTATGAGGCGTGTGTGAGGCGTGTATCTCTTTTTCAAGCATTTTTACACATTATTTTGCAAAGCATTTCAAAGAAAACAAAAGGCACATATTGAGAAACTATGCAGAAGTGTGAGGCGTGTGTGAGGCGTGTGTGAGGCATGTGCGAGGCGTGTGTGAGGCATGTGTGAGGCGTGTATGGAGTCATTCCATTAAGAGTTTGCCGACGGGCCAAGTCTTTATAACAGGTTAAGTGGTATTGATCAAATTTGGCTTTGAACTTTTCGGTGTTTTCTGAGCAGGACGGATCGTTTGTTTACCCTTCTGAGCTACCGTGATCTCTCACTCTTAAGTGCAAAACCTTTGCCACTTGCAATTACTACTGAGAATGAAATGAGAGTGAGACAGAGATACGTGGACAATTAATACTGAGAATGAGATGAGAGTAAGACACACAGACACACACACACACATATGAGAGTGAGACAGATACGTGGACAATTAATACTGAGAATGAAATGAGAGTGACACACACACACACACACACACACACACACACATATGAGAGTAAGACAGATACGTGGACAATTAATACTGAGAATGAAATGGGAGTGACACACACACACACACAGACACACACAGACACACACAGACACACACACACACACACACACACATGAGAGTAAGACAGACACGTGGACAATGCACTTGTGCTTAGTGGAGGTGTATAAAGTCCAGGTTTAAGTTGATAATAAGATTTAGAAACAAAATTGACATTTTAAAATTCCTCTTCTATGCATTTAAGCAATTTATTTAGGGTATATATATATATATTTTAAGTGTGTCATTTTTCCAAATCAGACCAAGTTACTTTAATAATCTTGGTCCTTGTTGCGTATGTTCGAGACAGACAGTCACACCGGGTCCATTTATTAATAGTCTATGGCATCATCTCCATTCGGGTTAGTCCTAACACTGATCGATTCTCTGTCCGAACTTTTCAATACACCTGGATTTTCTCTGCAACTGCTCTTCAAGGTTACTAAGGGAGCGTTTCTGGCGTGTTGCATAATCGCTTCTGGGATGAAGGATAACTGTGATTTATTGAGAAAGTGAACACACATTCGTCCATATTTCGCGCCTGTGATTTATGACGTGATAGGCTTCGAGTGATGGTCCCTTTATCTGATTGTACGTCATGCAAAGTGGCCGATCAGGACTGCATCATCACTCACCCAGGGCCCTGTCTGGATGGCCAAGGAGAGGCTCCCTGCTCTCACACACACACACACACACACACTCACACACACACACACACACACACACACACACACACACACACACACACACACACACAGACAGACAGACAGACATATGCACACGCAGATACAACCACACACACACACACATATATACACACAGATACAACCACACAGACACACACACACACACACACACACACACACACACCCACCCACACCCACACCCTCACACACACACCAATGCTCAGCGTAGTACACACATAGGTGTTATTCTGTTCGCGCACACACACACACACACACACACACACACACACACACACACACACACACACACACACACACACACACACACACAAACACACACACACAAACACCCACACCCACACACACACACACACACACACACACACAAACACACACACACACACACACACACACACACACACACACCCTTCTCCCCCTGGCCCCTCCGGCCTCTCGGGCGTCTCTGAAAGACTTATATGCAGGGATGGGGATACTGTGGCAATCTAAATCACCCGACTCCAAATATAAAGTGACTGGCCAGTAATTGATGTGCTTTTTGAAAACATTGGGTAAGGGCCTTGCTCTGGCATTCTTCACACACTGGCTGGAATGTTTGTCTTCTCTCTTGCTCGCTTTCTCTCTCTCTCGCTCTGTCTTTACGTGTGTCTCTCTCTGTCTGTGCATCTTTCTCTCTCTCTCTCTCTTTCTCCCTTTCCCCCTCTCTCTCTCTCTCCCTCCCTCTCCCTCTCCCTCTCCACGTGTGAGTGTGTGTCACCTGAGTTGATTTGTAGTCTGACTGATTAGAATGCTTAATGATATGGAAGATGATGGCAGTGCTCTACACTGTAAATAACATGCACAATCTCAAACATTACACGGGAGAGTACAGGATAAGCATTGGTTACACACACACACACACACACACACACACACACACACACACACACACACCACAAAAGACGCCTATTTTAATTTTATTTTTAGTTTGTTTTGTATCTCATTTTTAAAACAAAGTGTATATTTAATGCTAGCTTTAGCTTGGAGCATGGAGTGGGTCCATAGCACTGTCTCCTGTCTCAATCTGTCTGTGTTGTAGTCAATACTGTCCTCATTTCATACGGAAGACCACCTTTTTCTGTCTTTAATTTACTCTTTCTGTCTCTCAGTTTTAACTGTCTGCCTCTGTCTTTCTCTCCTCTTCTTCTCTCTCTCTCTCTACATCTCTGTCTTTCTCTCCATCTCTTCTTCTGTCTCTCTCTCCATCTCTGTCTCTCTCTCCATCTCTGTCTCCATCTCTGTCTCTCTCCATCTCTGTCTCCATCTCTGTCTCTCTCCATCTCTGTCTCCATCTCTGTCTCCATCTCTGTCTCTCTCCATCTCTGTCTCTCTCTCCATCGCTGTCTCCATCTCTGTCTCTCTCCATCTCTCTCTCAATCTCTGTCTCTCTCTCCATCTCTGTCTCTCTCCATCTCTGTCTCTCTCTCCATCTCTCTCTCAATC
>NC_045170.1:4404375-4409375 GCF_900700415.2 Clupea harengus | reverse complement strand
CTTGGTAAATATAACCTTTCGTTACAAAATGTCCATTCAAATTAGGGTTCGCCTATAGCAAGTAAGCTTTACAAAATAAGTCCTAATAAGCGGTGGGTGGAGACTAGTGGCACAAGCAAACACTCTGTCTATGTGATTGGCCATGTCTCTGTGTCGGTCTCTGTGATTGGCCATGTCTCTGTGTCTGTCTCTGTGTCGGTCTATGTGATTGGCCATGTCTCTGTCTCTGTCTATGTGATTGGCCATGTCTCGGTCTATGTGATTGGCCATGTCTCTGTCTCTGTCTCTGTCTATGTGATTGGCCATGTCTCTGTCTCGGTCTATGTGATTGGCCATGTCTCTGTGTCGGTCTCTGTGATTGGCCATGTCTCTGTGTCTGTCTATGTGATTGGCCATGTCTCTGTCTCTGTGTCGGTCTATGTGATTGGCCATGTCTCTGTCTATGTGATTGGCCATGTCTCTGTCTCGGTCTATGTGATTGGCCATGTCTCTGTGTCGGTCTATGTGATTGGCCATGTCTCTGTGTCGGTCTCTGTGATTGGCCATGTCTCTGTCTCGGTCTATGTGATTGGCCATGTCTCTGTGTCGGTCTATGTGATTGGCCACGTCTCTGTGTCGGTCTCTGTGATTGGCCATGTCTCTGTCTCTGTCTATGTGATTGGCCATGTCTCTGTCTCTGTGATTGGCCATGTCTCTGTGTCTGTCTATGTGATTGGCCATGTCTCTGTGTCTGTCTATGTGATTGGCCATGTCTCTGTGTCGGTCTCTGTGATTGGCCATGTCTCTGTCTCGGTCTATGTGATTGGCCATGTCTCTGTGTCGGTCTATGTGATTGGCCATGTCTCTGTGTCGGTCTCTGTGATTGGCCATGTCTCTGTGTCGGTCTATGTGATTGGCCATGTCTCTGTGTCGGTCTCTGTGATTGGCCATGTCTCTGTGTCGGTCTATGTGATTGGCCATGTCTCTGTCTCGGTCTATGTGATTGGCCATGTCTCTGTCTATGTGATTGGCCATGTCTCTGTCTATGTGATTGGCCATGTCTCTGTCTCTGTGATTGGCCATGTCTCTGTGTCGGTCTCTGTGATTGGCCATGTCTCTGTCTCGGTCTATGTGATTGGCCACGTCTCTGTCTATGTGATTGGCCATGTCTCTGTCTATGTGATTGGCCATGTCTCGGTCTCTGTGATTGGCCATGTCTCTGTCTCTGTCTCTGTGATTGGCCATGTCTCTGTCTCGGTCTATGTGATTGGCCATGTCTCTGTGTCGGTCTATGTGATTGGCCATGTCTCTGTGTCGGTCTCTGTGATTGGCCATGTCTCTGTGTCTGTCTCTGTGATTGGCCATGCACTTTGCAAGTGTAAATAATGGAGGAGATAGAGTGCGGACTGATACATTCTGTTGTCTCTATTGTTATTTGCAGAGGTGTTTTTGTCAGTCATGCAAATCTGGGCCGCCCTCTGCCATATTGCTACTCTGTTGTCTCCATTGTAATCTGGATAATGGACGGGAGACCTGACAAAGGAGGAAATTACCCAGGTGTGACAAGCGCTTGTTAATATGTATTGTTTCCATAAACAACATACACTAAATGAGACAGTCCCCAGGCAATACTTTCATCTTTTGTTTGTGTGTGTGCGCGTGTGTGCGTGTGTGTGTGTGTGTGTGTGTGTGTGTGTGCGCGTGTGTGTGTGTGTGCGTGTGTGTGCGCGTGTGTGTGTGTGTGTGTGTGTGTGTGTGTGTGTGTGTGTGTGTGTGTGTGTGTGTGTGTGTGTGCAGGCACGCATGTGAGCATTGAAAAACAAAAATAAATCCATCCTGTAGGCAACACACTGCCTTAACATCCCTCTTGCCAGAATACAGTACATCCAACATCCACAGGCATGTACACACACTTCATTTAAGACACAAATATTCCAGAGAATGTTTGTAAAAAGAAGGACTTCGGTTGGATAGTCTGTCCTATGGCGTTTTTCTAACCGCTTTTCCTAACTGCTTCTCCTAAACGCTTTTCCTTGGCCTCGAAGGAAAACGTCATTAGGGCAAGGAAATATGGGAATTAGAATTCATAAGGAGAAGACAGCCGCGGCGCTAAGAGTATCCGACTGCATTTACCCTAGGCTACTAATTATGCAAAGGTGGATGTTAATGACGTTCGGGTGTTGATTGGGTTGTTGTTGCTGTCGCAAAGAATTGTGGGGCGATACTATCTCCTCTCCCTTCGTAAAGGATGCTCCTACGCTAAAGGAGATACGAAAAGGAACTATTTAAGCACCTTCACTAAGCATTTAGAGAATTTGGCCAGCTCTTATCAAGGCCGCCATTGAGATACTTCTAGGTCATTTCACTCAGTAGGGAACCTTCCAGAGCAAAAAAAAGACTATCCGAACTGGGCCATGAAGTATATTAATTGCGTATATCAATTTAATTTGATTGCCAGGGTGTATGATTTTTTTTTCCTCAGCAGAAACTCCAAGCAAAAGACTCAATGTAGTGACCCAGGGAATGATTACTGGCCACTTACTCGGGGTCATTGGTCTCCATTCAACTTGACACACTTTTCCAGTGAGGAAGGGGAAAACTGCTGTTGTTGCCCGGGCCTTGGATCCATTCCATTAATGACAAATTACACACTGACACCAGATGGCGGCTGCATACTGTTGCAGCGTCCGCTGGCATGGCTGCAGCCCTGCTCGTGGTGTGTGTGTGTGTGTGTGTGTGTGTGTGTGTGTGTGTGTGTGTGTGTGTGTGTGTGTGTGTTGCAGCGTCCGCTGGCATGGCTACAGCCCTGCTCGTGTTTTTAAGCATTCAGTCCTAGCCCACTTCCAGAGGCACCCAGTTTTTCATTACCGGTGAATATGCAGACTTATTTTTTTTTTTTGGCCACAGTGCAAAAACACACACACACACACACACACACACACACTCAAGAGTAATTATCCTGAGCAGAGGGGTTGCTGTTTGAACACATCATAAACCCGCTCCCTCCCCCCTCTGATGGAGATTAGGAAGGTGACATAATGGAAAATGAGTTAGATGTCCAGGTTTGTGCAAATGAGATTCATATCCAGTTCGGACTTATGTGATGTGTAGCTTAAATGTGTATGCATAATAAAGATGTGTGCTTTCTGTCTGTGTGTGTGTGTGTGTGTGTGTGTTTGTCTGTGTGTGAGAGTATGCATATGTTTATGTGTGTGTGTGTGTGTGTGTGTGTGTGTGTGTGTGTGTGTTTCACTGAGCCAGTTATACCCTATTCTGCGATGGCCATTTTGATTGAATTGTGGAGCTGAATGATATTGACCAGATGGTGAGACATTGGTCTGAGCAGGCGGAGTAGCAGGAAGGAGATAATGTGTCTTAGTGGGACCCCACCATTGGTCTGAGGAGTAACAGGAGATAATGTGTCTTAGTGGGACCCCACCATTGGTCTGAGCATGCGGAGTAGCAGGAGATAATGTGTTTTAGGGGGACCCCACCATTGGTCAGAGCATGCGGAGTAGCAGGAGATAATGTGTCTTAGTGGGACCCCACCATTGGTCTGAGAAGTAACAGGAGATAATGTGTCTTAGTGGGACCCCACCATTGGTGTGAGCAGGCGGAGTAGCAGGAGATAATGTGTCTTAGTGGGACCCCACCATTGGTCTGAGGAGTGGCAGGATATAATGTGTCTTAGTGGGACCCCACCATTGGTCTGAGGAGTAACAGGAGATAATGTGTCTTAGTGGGACCCCACCATTGGTCTGAGGAGTAACAGGAGATAATGTGTCTTAGTGGGACCCCACCATTGGTCTGAGGAGTAACAGGAGATAATGTGTCTTAGTGGGACCCCACCATTGGTCTGAGGAGTAACAGGAGATAATGTGTCTTAGTGGGACCCCACCATTGGTCAGAGCATGCGGAGTAGCAGGAGATAATGTGTCTTAGTGGGACCCCACCATTGGTCTGAGGAGTAGCAGGAAGGAGATAATGTGTCTTAGTGGGACCCCCCCGCTTCAGTCATCTGCAGTATTGTCTAAAGCTCACCGTGACGCATGAAAGACTAACTGGCCAGCGGAATAATCTCTGCAGGTTAACATCAAATAGAAAAAAATGAACAACCTTTTCCTCCAGACGAAGCAGTTCATGAAATATTCACAGAGGGATGTATAAATCAAAAATGACACCATTTAAAATACGTTCCTCTCACTGCTAAAAATCAAACCTCCTTTTTTTCGATTTTGAGAGGCTAGTTTTCCTGTCCTGAGTGTCCCAGTTTCGGGTTCTCCATGTCCTTGGCTCATTTCCTGCTCTTAAATATGCTAAATCAGCAGGCCATTTCCAGGACTGCCTACTGGATCTTCTCGCTAATGATGGAAATTGATATTGCCATTCATTTATAGACTTACATTGCATTGCAAGCATGTTCTCCTGTGTGTGTGTGTGTGTGTGTGTGTGTGTGTGTGCCATGTGCATTGATAATCTTGGTACACCTTTGTTTAAAGCCCCTAGCAGACATCCCCCCCCCTGCCCCAGGTGGAGGAATACACATCAATTGTCCACCATTTTGGCTTTGTGTGCGTGTTCCGGAACCTTCCGTAAGAAGGTCACCTCCCCTTCCCAACCTTGACCTGTAAGAAACATCCCCAATGTTGACCCTTGACCCCACTGTAAACTCCCATGATTGACTTGTATATATACTGTAACACTGTGAGGCTCTTTAGTCTTTGCCTGCCTCTACTCGATGTTGGAATTGACTCCCTGCAGGAGCACCTTGAAATACACCTCCAGAAATATTCTGTTCGCCTCGTGGTCTTTTGTCTAGAAGAGTGTCGGCCTGAGATTCTCCATCACTAACAATGCTGTGGATGATGACAGCTTGGTCTGAATCGTAGGCAAAAAAAATGAAAAAGTGTCTGGAGTCAAACAGCCAAACCATTTGCCAGAAGATTCCGTGACATCACATTCCGACACTCTCTGAAGTTCATGACCTCTGCTGTAGTTGTATGGTTGATTTTATATGTGTC